>NC_073693.1:335577813-335664926 GCF_029784155.1 Uranotaenia lowii
TAGAATTCTTGATTTACTACTATTACAAAGCTGTGTTTGAAATCGTCGTTTAAATTTGGTTTTACGTTTCCTTCAAAGTTTGATTCATGATTTTTGAAACTCATATGCATTAGTACATGAGGATAATATTTTTCAGAATAAGAAAAAAAACTTAAAAATCATTCTGAGTTCATCTACTATATAAACATTCGAAGTTTCATATCAAAAATCAAATTCGAAGTTCACGAACATTATTCTTATGCAAAATTAAAACATGACACAGCTTCAAAATAGCAATATATATTTATCATTCAAAACTTTTCTTTTTATTTAGATTTGCAAATTGGAGAATAATTATTGAAACTTTAATTAATGTTTCATGATTCTGGCTCTGAAACTGATTTCAATTCTTGGCTCATATTTCTAAATTCGGAAACCGTGTTTGTACCCGATCAGGAGAGCATATCAAAATAATAACTCAAACGTATCTCACCAAGATATTCACATATGATTCAGTTGTAATTAAGTACTCCAAATTTTCGATTTTAAGTTTCTCCAATCTGAATTATATCTTATTCTGATTGACAAACTTGAATGGGGTTGAGCTCATATTCATTGATCAAGATTTTTTTCGGATTGGGCTAAAATAAAATGATTATATCTTATTTTGATATACGTTCAACTTTTTCTGAAACACGGACATCGAAGTCGACGGCTCAAACCTTACAATAACGAGTTTTGCTCAACAGATTCATAAAATTGAATCAAATTTTTGGGAAACCAAAAATGGGGCATGGTTTTATCGAATAATGTGGTTTATTGATCTTCCACTAGAAAATTTTCTCGAAGCACTCATATTTTGATAAGTTATAATTTTGATATAATTTGTTCTGTTCAATATCAAACTATGCTATCTGAACGAGTTATAATCTTGATAGGAGCATATCAAAAACTGATATAATTTAGCTATGATCGTATAGATTTTTTGATATAATTTGAGATATTTTAACATCCTGCGAGTACTAAATTATAACTCATCCAGATAGGAAAAAATTGAATATCAAAATATCTCATCTTGATATAATTTAGTTTTTCTCTTCTGATCGGGTATACATTGCATAAAACCTATTGAAACTTCGAAACTGATTGAAAATTCAAATTTTGATTCAGACTCAGTTCGTAAATGAGTTCCACAATCAAAATAAAATCCTCAAGATGACTATTTAATTTGGAATTTAAATTACAAGAGATTGTGGGCTTATAACTCTGGATGATAGTTCGATTTCAAAATTTACCCAAAGTCAGTTCCTTTCCAGAATTCAACTGGAAATAAGACAAATGAAGGAGAATTTGAATTCATGTAGGTAGTTTTATATTATGAAAAACTTACTTTAAAATATTAATATTGCAGTTTTTTTCAAAAACCAAATTTCAAACCCAAATCTTTTACTTGAATCGAGAAAGCGTCGATTCAAATAAAATGCAAATTTGTTATCTTTTCCTTTTACTTTTGAAAAATGGATACGTTCTAAGATTTTATTTTTTAAAGTGAAGGCTTTCTAATAAAAATTTATGGTACGTTAAAATCAAATAAGAAATATTATGCTGATAACTGTAACTGGATTTACCCAGATCTGCCCAGATATTTAGGTTGAAAAATAAAAAAGTAGAGCTTGGCTCACTTGCCCATTTTTTTTAATTATCCTGATTATGTCCGCATATGTTCATTATTTTTAAAAAATCCAAATTTTTTCAAATTTTGGCACCTAAAATTAAAGGATTAATTCTCCTAAACATAAATGGATTATATGTCAGTTTGAAGTACAATTCAAAAGATTGTTATGCTTTTCGATGTAAAAACAATGATTCAAATGTAGGGGAGAGTTGGGTATCGTGGGCCATGGAGAAACGTGGGCCACTTTCAATATCTCAGATATGTGTTGAGATAAAAATCTCAAACAAGTGTCATCGTCGTCGCTTTGCGTGAGCATAGTTTTCCTTTATGTTGTTGACTGAAATACGCATCATATGCTTCTTTTATTTATCAAGCTAAAAAAAGTAGAAAAATTTACTTACATAATTAAAAAAATACCCGCTTATTTCATCGATGGAGAACTAAAGTGCATAACAAAAATATGCTCATACGCTTATGATCTTAGTTTTGTCATGATCTTTCACGTGGAAAAGGAATTTTTAATGAAACATCATAAGTCACACAAACGCAACCAATTTGCAAAACATAGCTTGTGGGAAATCGTGGGCCACACATCTTGAATCATCTATATTTTTATGTTTTTATACACAATTTTTTTTTTTTTAACTTTAAACTTTATTTATCGTGCATCTTAAAAATAGATTACAATATCTTCAGCAACATTTTGCTCTAACAACTACATTCTAATCCTAATTCAACATACATCAATACATGTTTTAAAATGTAACTTGCATAAATCCCTATGATTCCATCGAAATTCTCGAATGTGTTTCTGAAACATGTATAAACTAATATTTTTGTAATTCTTGATGTTATAATTCATTGCTTCTGCCACCAGCCATAGCGCTGCTTTTTTCATTAGTTTTTGAATCATCTATATCCAAGTACATTATTTCCTCTGGATCATCTACCCTTATTTTTTAATCGACATCGTATTAGCTTCGATACCCAATTCCATATAATATGAGAATCTTTACATAATTTGATTCTATGTGAATTCGAATCATCGTTTTGACATATTTCACATAAGTAACAGGATACATTCGATACATTGAAATTATACATTTTAATTCTGTTGGATAGACGTCATTGAATATTTCATACAATGTTGACCTAGCTCTTGTAGTTAAATATTTTTTCCGATATTTTTCCAAATACTATTCCATTGAAGTCCGGGAAACTTTTTTTCAATTTTTATGGTAATTTCTTTTTTCTGCAGTAAATATCTATATATTTGCTTATTTGTTTGAGATCTGATTGGAGTTTAACTTGTTTTGCAATATTAATCCATTTTCTTCTCGTTAGTGTACATTTCTGTAGACTGGTTGACTTCATAAGGAAATGGTCATTTGAATGCGTTTTGTTAAACAGTAGGTTTCTAATAAATAACGATTTGCATTGGGTCTCAGGATCTAATAATTGCAAACCTCCTCTATCTTTATCCAGATATAATTGATTCCTCTCTACTCGGAACAATTTATGATGACACCAAAGAAATCTCCTATAATCATTCTCAACTCAGCAAGATGCTTGTTGGTTGGAGGTATTACATGGACAGATACCAAATTTTGGAAAGCAAAAAAGTGTTCACTTACTAAAACTTTCTCTACCAGATTCAATCTCGGGCTTTATAATATTCAGAGTTGATTTGACACTTGAAATGAGAGCGTTAAAGTTTTTATGGCCATATTCTTCCAATTAGATGAAATTTTCATTCCGAGTACTTTGATTCATTTCACATTCTTTTACCAACTGGGGTCCAATTTGACAGTTATTTATTCTAATAAAACCAGTTTTCTGAAAGTTCATTTTTATACCAGCATCATTGGAAAATCTTTTGATTATCTCTAAGACCTCAGAAAAATCTTGATCATTACGTATTATCATTGTCAAATCTCAGCATATCCAAAAATTTTCATGAAATTGTCTTCAATCAGAATCCCTTTCAGTTTTTCAATTATTTGTCTTATTAATGGCTCTATATATAAGGAAAATAGCAACATAGAGAGTGGACATCCTTGTCTAACAGATCTCGAAACTTTAAATGCATTTGTAAGAGAACCATTGAAGATCACTCGAGAAGAAGCGTGTTGTATAGATTTCGCAGACAGTTTATTATTTTGAGGCGGAAAATCATATTTTGTCAAAACTTCCCACAGACGTTTGTGACTAACACAGTCAAACGCCTTTTCCAAATCTATACTTAGCAAAGTGATCTTAAAATTCTTAGACAGATTCGCTCTAACAATCAAAGTTCTCATTGCATCAAGTATGTCTGTACAAGATCCTTCTGATTTACATGCTGTTTGCTCTTTTCCTATAATTTGCTCTACACACGCTGCAAATCGCGCGGCAATAATCTTTGTGAATAGTTTATAGTCAGTATTTAATAACGAAATGGGTCTATAATTGTCGATAATGTTTCCTGCAACCTGTTTTAGAGATAAGACATATAATACCATCTGAAAATTTTTCCATTGGTAATAAGTTGCCGGACAATATTCCATTGAAAAGTTTCAAAAGATCTTCTTTCATGATGTTGAACATTGCTTCATAAAACTCGTAGGTTATCCCGTCTGGCCCAGGAGGCTTTTTTTATACACTCAAGAGTTCATTTTCATCGATGATTGCCAACAGTTTATCTTGATTGACATTCGACAGGTTTTATTGATGAAGTTCATACCTTGATATTCACTATTTTAAAGTTTTGTCTTTACTAAAGAGCTGTTGAAAATGATTATGGATAAAGTCTTTAACTCTAGCTGGATCATTTATGACTCCTTCGTTAGATTTTAAGTAATTGTAATTTGCCTGTGTTTTATTTTTCAGCATACGTGATATTGATATAAGCCCATCTTTTCGTTTCTAACAACGTTGGTGCTTGAAACGTGTACCATAACTATTCAATTGAGCCTACTGAACATTCAAAAGTTGGGATTTTACAAGTGTCAATTTACTACAAACATCCACGCCCTTTATTTGCTGATCATGAAGGTCATATAGCTCTTTAAAAAGAATTTCTTTCTGCTGTCTATTCCGAGAGTTTAATTCATAAGATCGGCTATTGAAAAACTGTTTGATTTTGTGCTTAACGTCATATGACCACCACTCACTAAAACTATTAGTGTACTTTCTTCTTTTTTTAAGTTCGTCATAGACCATTTTAAACTCAGTTTTAACAGATTCATCATTGATAATGCAATTATTAATTTTCCATAGCCTTTTCCTTTGACCTTCAAACGAGCAGAAGAATCAACTTTATAAGACATTATCACAGCATGATGGTCAGAAAAAGCTACTGGGACTGTCTCTAATTTTTCAATTCTGTCAGAAAAACGTTTGTCAACGTAGAATCTGTCGATTCGCGAAGCTGTATTACCCCTACAAAATGTAAAGCACTTTTTTCTAAACTTTCTCATGTTATCAACGTCAATAAGTCCCCAGTAGATGACACAAGATTTAAGACTACTCGAAAAGTTATTGTTTGATTTTTGTAGTCACTCGCATCTAAAACACAATTAAAATCTCCAGCAAATATGGTGGAGATTGTATCCCTTTTATTAAAATGAACACTAGTCAGGGAGCTGAAAAGATCTTCTCTGTCTTGTCGAAATTTGGTTCCAGAATGACCATAAACGTTAACTACTGTTATTCCTTCCACTGCTACAGAAATCAACCTCCCATTGGGGTCCATGAGAGGATCTTCAAAATCGATTGATTTACGGATTAATATTGCTGTACCTTTATTGATCTCGCTAATATTAACTAACGCCCGGTGTGTGGGAATGAAACTAAAATCATCAATTAGAACTTCTTGAAGCAGAACTATATCTATATTCTTTTTGTATTATAAAATCTTTGAGCAGAAGTTTCTTAGGTTCTATGGTGATTGCATTTAAATTTATAGTTGCTATTTTTCTAATTGTAATCATTTCAAGTCAACACAAATCAATATTGCTAGCAACACTGTCTGGAAATAGAATGATGCAACATACCGGCGTGACACACTTACTGAGGATGCAACATTTTGATTATGACGATGTGACACACTTTCAGAGAGAGCACGTGTTGGACAAAAACCGTTGAGCGTTGTCAACAAGAGTCTAACCTATATTTCAATAGAACTAAGCTATATTACTTACTGGTTGCTCTACCTACTTTTGTGATCTTCTCTGTTGGTTTCGATACAATCGATTCCAAAACAGATTTGGTCGCCCGGCGAGTTTTCGAACGTCGGCTAGAATTCATCGTAGAACCATCCTCGTCCGTGGTTGTTCCGGAACCTGGTGAAAGCTGGCGTTTGGGGACGTTTTTGGATGACGACTCCTCCGCTTCCATTTCTTTCGGTATTTTCTCGGTATTTTCCTTTTCCTTGGTGTTAATCAGTGGAACCATGTTCAGCTGTAGTTTCTCCTCGGGTCCTTTAGCTTTTCCCTGTTGAACAGCACTGGCGTAGCTAACTCCACCAGATCCAGATGTCGATTCCGACTGCTCTTTTTCCGGAGCAGCTACTGATCCGGATTTGTTCCGGAGCTTGTTCTGTTGACAAGACGCTTTTAAATGCCCTTCCTTTTTGCACAGGAAGCATTTCTGCTTCAGACCGTCATAATACAACCTTCCTCGGCGGTTCAAGAAAAACAGAGAGGCTGGAACTTCCTTTTTGACGTCAAGGTAAACCCCTCTTACTCCGGTGAATAAATCGAGCTCTAGTTCAGCCGGAAACTTTTCTCTCACCAGCCTTTTCACGTTGCCATATTTCCCCATTACAGCAGCAATGTCAGAGTCGGAGATCTCCGGAGGCAGATCAAAGATTCTTACGTACTTTGATATGCTTCCTGCTACGGCCATCGTTATTTCAACTTTATCTCCATTAGAATACTCGAACTGGAGCGCTGTTGGATTTTGAACAAGCGCCTCCTTCATTGCATCCTGAGATCTAAATTTGATGAAAATCGACTTTTCCTCCGCAATTTTATACGACGTTTCCATCGTGGACTTATCGGCGTCAAAGCTTTTGACAAAACGAGCAACTTCGACAATTGATGGTCCTGGAGCATCATCTGGGAACCGGAACGATAAGGTGTTTTTCACCAGTCCGTCAGCCATCTTGGCAATAGCACAATAGATATGTAGCACGAGTATAATACACCACTCAAAAAGTAACAGTATAGCTTCTGATCAAAAACGCGTCCGTCTGCAACGAAATCTGATCGTCAACTCTTTTTTTTTCAAAATGATCTTAAATCTGAATCATTAATACTCTTAGTTTTGTCATGATCTTTCACGTGGAAAAGGAATTTTTAATGAAACATCAATAAGTCACACAAACGCAACCAATTTGCAAAACATAGCTTGTGGGAAATCGTGGGCCACACATCTTGAATCATCTATATTTTTATGTTTTTATACACATTCAGAACTTAAAATACGTTTTACCTATCTGCAAAGTTTTCTTATGCCAAATGAAGAGTTATGAAAAATAGTTTGTCCATCCTATATAAGAAATTTTGCCAAAACGTTCGCGAGGCAGGTTTTGAAATCCATGCGATCATACACAGCTCTCTTTTTTATTTCATCATCAGAAATTGCTTTGAAATAACGAAATGAATTAGGAAATCACAGATTTGGGTCAACTCATAAACTTTGTATGTTATTTGGTCAATTTGAATTTGGTGGCCAACGATTCCCCACCATTTTTCAAAATCCAAAAAATATTGATTTTTTTCGAACAGTCATAATTTGGGGAAAAAACTTATTTAAAATTAAAAAAAACCTTATGATACCTTGAAAATGTTCAAACCATACCATTTTTTATTTTCATTTTATCTTTTGTAATAAAGAAGTTATGGAACAAAAAAAAAAGTGGCCCATGATTCCCCACTCTCCCATATTTTTTCTTGATTTTCGTTGAATAGTCCCTGGAATTTTGTCGAACTTTCCCGGATTTTTCCTGGATTTGGTGTGAAAATTTAAAAATATAATGCCTGAATTTTGCCAGGTTTTAAATAAAATAGCTCGAATGCGTGCTGGAGAACATCTGAAAATCTTAATATGATTTTAATGAATTATATTTATTCTAAAGTATTGGCATTAACGTGTTGTATTCAATTTAATGGTTATCAATCAACGATTTGAAGATCACTATTCATTTATTTTTTATGTAAATTTAATTTTTTTTTTAATAAGATCAAAACTTTTGAATTCATATAGAAAAATTGGAACTATAAGTCTGTGATAGAACTATCTATTTCAAAATTTAAATCTATGATCGGCAAACTTCTCAAAAATCTTTCTGGTCATATCCCTTTTCCCGCATCCTAATCAAAATTATTTTGCTAGGATGCAAAGGTAACCTCGGAACTAAAGCATATATTTATTTTCTGTCATTTCTATCATTCTTTTTCTCTCCATCTGTTTACTTCTAGGACGTTGCTGGCACCGTTATTAATGAATATGAATATTGATAAATATCAATACTAGACACCGTTATTTTGACTTCTGAGCTAAATTGATGGTGATTGTTCAAATACCTCGCCCAATTGTATAAAATCAGATTAAGTCAAAATTTAAGGTGGAAGGTTGGTTCAATGGCTAAAGGTGGATGTGTATATATATTCAATAAAGCTAATCTAAGGTAACTTAGAAAATATTATCCAATTGGTACTTAAATCAAATTAAAACACTGGTACACACCGTCATCGTTCCGATTGATTTGAAATGATTCCCGAGTTTCCTGTACCTACACAGCACAACGAATCGAAAACGGTGACCAAATATCCAAACTAGTTAGAAGGGAGGAAGCTCATCCACAACATTAATCTTGAACGGATAGCGAATTATCAGCAGCAGCAGCAAGACCCCCAACACCCAACAGGAGCAGTTCGAATCTTCTGCTTGATTCATCCATTGGTCCTAGCAGTGGATTTCATTGAGCTGTGTGCTGGAACGTTGAACATCGGTCGTCTCGCGCTCTCTCTCTGTCTATTCCGCATGATCGGTTCATCGAAAAGCGAACAGTTTCAATCAACCTGCAAGGGCTGAGGTTGTTCGATCCATAGAGCTCCAGCCGGAGAATCTTTCCCACTTTTTCCCTCGAGGACGAGGTTGTTGCGATGGAGGAAGCAAAGCGCCAATCTTCCGGGGTGATTTAATTCCACTCTCAAAATGGCGAGACGTGCATAATGCTGCCGGAGGGTACCTTTTCCGATGCTAGGGTTGTTTTGGCTTGAATTTGGGAAATGTTTGTTGATTGAAAACTCATTAAGTCGAAAATTTTTCTGGGAGTTTTTAAGATTAATTAACACGGAGGAGTTAGTTGATTCAAGTTGATCCTGACAAATGACCCACCCTAACCTAGAGAAACGTTATCGATTCAATCGATAAAACCTTTCGATTTATAAACGGGAAGTAATTGAGAGACAGATAGTTTACTATTAGGGAGGCTGAGAATGAGTTTTTTTTATTGTAAATAGTCAGTGAATTTCGTAAAAAAAAATATGTTTATCAAAACCTCTTGTTCTAAAAAAAAATTAAAAATCCAATTTGAATTTATTTCTCTTATAATATTGTAAACGAATTAAATTCCTTTCAATGTTTTAAAGAGAATTAAAAAAAGTTTTCAAAATAATTTTTACATCTGGTTACCTTGAATATCTAAAAGATTTCCAATGTTTTACGATTTTTTTTTTCAAATATGAAACATCTTTATTCATAAAAGTCACTCTACTTCCTGAGGTAACATCCAAACTGATACTTTTCCTTTCCAGTTTGAAGCCGGGACAGATTCGAAATGGACCAACTCATTCTGTGTCAAACGATCCTATACATTGCGAAAGAAGACGACTCCGACGACGATGACGATAACGATGGATATGCCACTTAAAACTGGCACGGTAACAGCTAGTTGATGTAGGACTCCCTGGAAAGGTACTTAAGCTTTCATTTCCGGCTGATTTGATTCACGATCCGCGTCGTGCATCATTGAACGTGGCGTTTTAATTACTTGAGTGGAGCAGGAGGAAAAAAAGCGAGAAAATATACATGGTGGATTGAATCTGTCCAAGGAGCCATCATTGCGGATCATCTAGCATGATATTTTAACAAATCAGTTCAAAACTGAAAATTGAATAAACCTTTTAATAACATATTCCTAATATTGAATTAGTATTTAATCAGTTATTATTGGCATTTCATGATCAAGTTTGATGTCAAACGATCAGAAATCCAAACACTACCCAAATTTTTTAGCACATAAACATGCGACTATCGCTCTACTTAGAAAAAGGGTTATTTATGGTTTTTAATATGTTTGTGAGGTCATAACGCATAAAGCACCAATTACAATAATGTTGTTTTTGTAAAGCACCAATTACAATAATGTTGTTTTTGTTCGAACTTAATTTAATTTTTTTTTATGTAAAACATATTTTTAAAGGAAAAGCATAAGTATGCCGCATACATTTAGGGGTAAAAAAAACTACTACCTGATCTCATTAAAATTAACGTATGGATGGATGAAATTTTGAAACTAACAAACGCGCGATGCAGAACAAACATATTCCAGCATATCAAAACAAGATTTAAAAGTAGAATCTTTGGTTTGCATGTTAATGCATTTCAGCCTAGACTGGTGACTGAATTACAAAAAAAAATTTAAGAAAATGACAAAAATGACAAAAATGACAAAAATGACAAAAATGACAAAAATGACAAAAATGACAAAAATGACAAAAGTGACAAAAATGACAAAAATGACAAAAATGACAAAAATGACAAAAATGACAAAAATGACAAAAATGACAAAAATGACAAAAATGACAAAAATGACAAAAATGACAAAAATGACAAAAATGACAAAAATGACAAAAATGACAAAAATGACAAAAATGACAAAAATGACAAAAATGACAAAAATTACAAAAATTACAAAAATTACAAAAATGACAAAAATGACAAAAATGACAAAAATGACAAAAAAGACAAAAATGACAAAAATGACAAAAATCACAAAAATCACAAAAATCACCATAATCACAAAAATCATAAAAATCACAAAAATCAAAAAAAAAAATCACAAAAATCATTAAAAATCATAAAAATGACAAAAATGACAAAAATGACAAAAATGACAAAAATGACAAAAATGACAAAAATGACAAAAATGACAAAAATGACAAAAATGACAAAAATGACAAAAATGACAAAAATGACAAAAATCACAAAAATGACAAAAATGACAAAAATGACAAAAATGACAAAAATGACAAAAATGACAAAAATGACAAAAATGACAAAAATGACAAAAAATGACAAAAATGACAAAAATGACAAAAATGACAAAAATGACAAAAATGACAAAAATGACAAAAATGACAAAAATGACAAAAATGACAAAAATGACAAAAATGACAAAAATGACAAAAATGACAAAAATGACAAAAATGACAAAAATGACAAAAATGACAAAAATGACAAAAATGACAAAAATGAAAAAAATGACAAAAATGACAGAAATGACAAAAATGACAAAAATGACAAAAATGACAAAAATGACAAAAATGACAAAAATGACAAAAATGACAAAAATGACAAAAATGACAAAAATGACAAAAATGACAAAAATGACAAAAATGACAAAAATGACAAAAATGACAAAAATGACAAAAATGACAAAAATGACAAAAATGACAAAAATGACAAAATGACAAAATGACAAAAATGACAAAAATGACAAAAATGACAAAAATGACAAAAATGACAAAAATGACAAAAATGACAAAAATGACAAAAATGACAAAAATGACAAAAATGACAAAAATGACAAAAATGACAAAAACGACAAAAATGACAAAAATGACAAAAATGACAAAAATGACAAAAATGACAAAAATGACAAAAATGACAAAATGACAAAAATAACAAAAATAACGAAGATGACAAAAATGACAAAAAAAAAATGACAAAAATGACAAAAATGACAAAAATGACAAAAATGACAATAATGACAAAAATGACAAAAATGACAAAAATGACAAAAATGACAAAAATGACAAATATGACAAAAATGACAAAAATGACAAAAATGACAAAAATGACAAAAATGACAAAAATGACAAAAATGACAAAAATGACAAAAATGACAAAAATGACAAAAATGACAAAAATGACAAAAATGACAAAAATGACAAAAATGACAAAAATAACAAAAATAACGAAGATGACAAAAATGACAAAAAAAAAATGACAAAAATGACAAAAATGACAAAAATGACAAAAATGACAAAAATGACAAAAATGACAAAAATGACAAAAATGACAAAAATGACAAAAATGACAAAAATGACAAAAATGACAAAAATGACAAAAATGACAAAAATGACAAAAATGACAAAAATGACAAAAATGACAAAAATGACAAAAATGACAAAAATGACAAAAATGACAAAAATGACAAAAATGACAAAAATGACAAAAATGACAAAAATGACAAAAATGACAAAAATGACAAAAATGGCAAAAATGACAAAAATGACAAAAATGACAAAAATGACAAAAATGACAAAAATGACAAAAATGACAAAAATGACAAAAATGACAAAAATGACAAAAATGACAAAAATGACAAAAATGACAAAAATGACAAAAATGACAAAAATGACAAAAATGACAAAAATGACAAAAATGACAAAAATGACAAAAATGACAAAAATGACAAAAATGACAAAAATGACAAAAATGACAAAAATGACAAAAATGACAAAAATGACAAAAATGACAAAAATGACAAAAATGACAAAAATGACAAAAATGACAAAAATGACAAAAATGACAAAAATGACAAAAATGACAAAAATGACAAAAATGACAAAAATGACAAAAATGACAAAAATGACAAAAATGACAAAAATGACAAAAATGACAAAAATGACAAAAATGACAAAAATGACAAAAATGACAAAAATGACAAAAATGACAAAAATGACAAAAATGACAAAAATGACAAAAATGACAAAAATGACAAAAATGACAAAAATGACAAAAATGACAAAAATGACAAAAATGACAAAAATGACAAAAATGACAAAAATGACAAAAATGACAAAAATGACAAAAATGACAAAAATGACAAAAATGACAAAAATGACAAAAATGACAAAAATGACAAAAATGACAAAAATGACAAAAATGACAAAAATTATAAAAATTACAAAAATGACAAAAATGACAAAAATGACAAAAATGACAAAAATGACAAAAATGACAAAAATGACAAAAATGACAAAAATGACAAAAATGACAAAAATGACAAAAATGACAAAAATGACAAAAATGACAAAAATGACAAAAATGACAAAAATGACAAAAATGACAAAAATGACAAAAATGACAAAAATGACAAAAATGACAAAAATGACAAAAATGACAAAAATGACAAAAATGACAAAAATGACAAAAATGACAAAAATGACAAAAATGACAAAAATGACAAAAATGACAAAAATGACAAAAATGACAAAAATGACAAAAATGACAAAAATGACAAAAATGACAAAAATGACAAAAATGACAAAAATGACAAAAATGACAAAAATGACAAAAATGACAAAAATGACAAAAATGACAAAAATGACAAAAATGACAAAAATGACAAAAATGACAAAAATGACAAAAATGACAAAAATGACAAAAATGACAAAAATGACAAAAATGACAAAAATGACAAAAATGACAAAAATGACAAAAATGACAAAAATGACAAAAATGACAAAAATGACAAAAATGACAAAAATGACAAAAATGACAAAAATGACAAAAATGACAAAAATGACAAAAATGACAAAAATGACAAAAATGACAAAAATGACAAAAATGACAAAAATGACAAAAATGACAAAAATGACAAAAATGACAAAAATGACAAAAATGACAAAAATGACAAAAATGACAAAAATGACAAAAATGACAAAAATGACAAAAATGACAAAAATGACAAAAATGACAAAAATGACAAAAATGACAAAAATGAAAAAAATGACAAAAATGACAAAAATGACAAAAATGACAAAAATGACAAAAATGACAAAAATGACAAAAATGACAAAAATGACAAAAATGACAAAAATGACAAAAATGACAAAAATGACAAAAATGACAAAAATGACAAAAATGACAAAAATGACAAAAATGACAAAAATGACAAAAATGACAAAAATGACAAAAATGACAAAAATGACAAAAATTATAAAAATTACAAAACTGACAAAAATGACAAAAATGACAAAAATGACAAAAATGACAAAAATGACAAAAATGACAAAAATGACAAAAATGACAAAAATGACAAAAATGACAAAAATTACAAAAATGACAAAAATGACAAAAATGACAAAAATGACAAAAATGACAAAAATGACAAAAATTACAAAAATTACAAAAATGACAAAAATGACAAAAATGACAAAAATGACAAAAATGACAAAAATGACAAAAATGACAAAAATGACAAAAATGACAAAAATGACAAAAATGACAAAAATGACAAAAATGACAAAAATGACAAAAATGACAAAAATGACAAAAATGACAAAAATGACAAAAATGACAAAAATGACAAAAATGACAAAAATGACAAAAATGACAAAAATGACAAAAATGACAAAAATGACAAAAATGACAAAAATGACAAAAATGACAAAATGACAAAATGACAAAAATGACAAAAATGACAAAAATGACAAAAATGACAAAAATGACAAAAATGACAAAAATGACAAAAATGACAAAAATGACAAAAATGACAAAAATGACAAAAATGACAAAATGACAAAAACGACAAAAATGACAAAAATGACAAAAATGACAAAAATGACAAAAATGACAAAAATGACAAAAATGACAAAAATGACAAAAATGACAAAAATGACAAAAATGACAAAAATTACAAAAATGACAAAAATGACAAAAATTACAAAAATTACAAAAATGACAGAAATTTCAAAAATGACAAAAATGACAAAAATGACAAAAATTTCAAAAAAGACAATGTGTTTGAAAATTACCGACCAAATTTTTAAGTTTTGCATGGAAACGACTCAGAAAACTTCCCATTGCTAAAAAATTAGAGTAACTATTTTTTTTTCTTTTTGACATTTTGTATAAACACATCGTGCTATGTTAAAAAAAATTTCCTTAAGCTACATATGAAACCTTAAAGAGAAACATAAGCATATAAAGGTTTTTTTAACCTAGTTTTTACATTGAATGAATGCTTATTTCTTTCAAGTTTATCTTAATAAATCCTGAAAATAGCGCCGCCTTTTCCAAAAACAATTTTTTTTTTATTGCTGGAACATCTACTATTTTTTTAAATCTGTGATTGGGTTCTGATATTATCGGTACAACACGATTTTTTAAATAGTATTAAAATGCAATTCTTTACAGTTTTATACATTTAATGATATACAGTGAGGGGCAAAATAAAGTGTCCAAATTATTTTTTTATCATTTCTTTTATTTTCCCGGTTAAAATTCACCGAAAACACATCGTAATCATTTTTAAAATATTGTTTATTATGTTCTTTTTATTTTTGTTAATGTTGCGCTGGTAAAAAAAAAGTTTTCCTGATAGAAAAAAAAACAATTAATATTCCAAAAAAAAAAATGGGCAAAATAAAGTGTCCAACTCTAAACTCAATATAATTTCGATAAGTTTCCATCGCGAGGCCCCTCGAACTTGTTTGTTTTGTGTATTTTGACGTTTCATAAACAACTGGCTTGGCTCTGGAGTATTCAAACAGGTGTCTACATTCGAATAAGTTGTAAAATATGGAGAACGCATAAATTTCTGGTTCCATTCCGTTGTCCATCCGGAAACTCATTGTTCGTGATGTGAATATTGGTCCAACGCACCGGGAAGTGGCCAAGCACTACGAAATCAGCAAGACAGCGGTATCAAAAATCATGAAGAAGATGAAAACGTTCGGATCGGAGATGGATCGCCCAGGAAGAGGACTGAAGCCCAAGACAGATGCCAGAACGGACAAGAAAATCAATCTTGAAGTGAAGAAAAACGCAATAATAACGATCCGGCCAGATACAGGAAGAGCTCCAATTTTCGGTATTGCGTTGTACTGTCCGTCGCCGCATCCATGCAAAGGAGTTTCATAGAAAGATCGCAGTGAGAAGGCCTTTTATCAGCCAGGTGAACAAGGCTAAGCGGCTCAAGTTCGTCAAGGAACTAGGATTGGTCGATCTTGGATCGATCCTTGGAAGATCGATCTTTTCAACTCCGATTTTCGATTTTTTGGATCGATTCTTTGGCCAGGAAAAAATCGATTAGATCGGTTTATTTTCGATCCGATCTTTCGATCTTTTTTTCTCATTTTGGAAAAATAATATTATAATGGCCATCTTAAGGAGGACGATTATTTAACCATAGGAAACAGCAATAATATGTGAGTTACATCATTGTTATAAACGTTGAAAAATGCGTTTTAAATTTTGTGCCGAAATCTGAAAACCAGTCACTCTAGGGGCAGTATAAGCACCATCAATCGGGGCACGATGAGCGTTTACTGTCGTAGAATCTAGCAGCGAATATAATTTGATGAAGTCAACTTAATTATAGAGTTACAGCTTGACTAGTTTACATCTGACGATTTACCTATTGGTAAGGTGTCAAGAGAGAGAATCAGAAAAATAGAATTCGATCACTGGTCAAGCCGTTTTTTTTCATTAAGCATTCATGATCAGTTGATAAATAATTTTAATTTTTTTTATTTATTTCAATTGAATTTCGAAAATTATTTCCGAACCTTGTAAATTGGGAGAAATGTGTTTGTGATTGATTAAGAATAAAAAGTTTGCTAGAATTAGCTAATCTTAAGAAATAATAGCAATTTTCCAAAAATTCCTTTGTTAAAAAAATCATTTTTTTCCGCATATTTTTTTCGAAACCTCTTACATTCATTCAAAAATCTAAATAAAAATACCTTGAAATAATTTCTATTAATTTCTAAAATATTTCTTGTCAGTACATTACATAATGTAACCAAGCGTTTCCGAGATATTTAGATTTTGATTAGTGTTGTTTTAAAGCACCAACTTCGGTTCACCTTACAAAATAGTGCTTAATTGTTTTTTTCTTTCCATATGTAGAAGGACTATACAAATTTGAAATTTTGTGTCTTTTTTGCAAATTTTTGATAAAATGCAGTTTCTTCTAGTCACAAATATAAAAGATCGATTAATCGGAGATCGATCTTCAAGCTCCGATTTTTTCGATGGATCGATCCCAGAACCGTTCATCTGAATCGATCTTGGAGATCGATCTTTTCCCGAAGATCGAACAATCCTACAAGGAACACATCAATATACGGCTCGAGTACTAGAAAACATTGTTGTGGGCCGACGAATCCAAATTCGAGCTATTCAACCGGAAGAAGCGGGATCATATGTGGCACAAGTCGTGTGAGGAGCTCCAAGATCGCCATATCCAAGGAACAGTCAAGCACGGAGGAGGTAACGAGATGGTGTGGGGGTGCTTTTTTTGGGGTGGGGTGGGCAATTTGGTCAAAATTGACGGAATCATGACAGCTGAGTCATATTCCAATATTTTGCGGGAAAACCTCGAGGTATCCCTCATCAAGACGGGCCTCGAAGAGCGCTTCGTTTTACAGCAGAATAACGATCCGAAGCATACGGCCAATCTGACGAAGTCATTTTCCCGTTCCTGCCGCATCAAACCCCTTGAATGGCCCCCACAAAGTCCTGATCTGAACCCCATCGAAAATCTGTGGGCCATCCTCGATGCTCTGATTGATAAGACTGGTGTGACAAATTAAAAATACTTATTTTGATGCCATGGGGCATGCGTGGGAGGAACTCGACCCACAGCACTTATACAACCTTGTTGAAAGTATACCGAAGCACTTGTAGTAGGTGTTGAAGGCCGAAGGAGGCCATACCCATTATTAAATCGTTCTTGTTTGCCTTCAGTTTGAATCAATTTGAAGCTGTACCGATCTGGACACTTTATTTTGCCCCTGTTTTTTTTTTGGAATATTAACAGTTTTTTTTCTATCAGGAAAACTTTTTTTACCAGCGCAACATTAACAAAAATTGAAAAGAACATGATAAACAATATTTAAAAAATGATTACGATGTGTTTTCGTTAAATTTTAACCATAAAAATAAAAGAAACAGAAAAAAAATATTTTGGACACTTTATTTTGCCCCTCACTGTATTTGAAGTTCATTATTGAAGATGTATCGTTGTATCGTTTTCTTTCATTAATGAGACTTTTTTAATTGCCGATTCAGATGAGTAATTTTTTTTTTCAAAAAATACTGGAAAACTCAAATTTGTGCTTCAACAATTTCTTCCTGCCTTTTGAACACATGATTTGAATTGTAAACTTAACTGTATAATTAACAGTAACAATCTGAATTCACACTTTAGAAACGTTAAACTATTTTAAATTCCAGGTATTGTCTCCATTTTGGCTTTTAAAACAGTATGGCGTTTCTGTTCAAGTGTCAATTTACATTACAATTGCCATGCCAATCAACTACTTTTAAGGGAGAGAGCGAAATCGAGAAGAACAGCACAATAACCGAGCTTGTTTTAAGTTTTTCGTACCTACCTCTACCTACCCAGTTTTTCTGTTGCTTGTTATTCCTGTTTTCCACTTTTGAATAAAAGCACCGATTCTCCTCCAGGCACATTCACCGCAATTATGTATTCATAACCCCATGGACCAAACGAATGGAATGAATGAATGAACAAGAGCGAACGTTCCAGATTTCCGAATCGAGCTTCGGTCATTTGGGACCAGGCCAAAGTTTAAGAAGGGAGGGTAGGAGTTTGGGGGAAAAATGAGAGAAAAAAAACTTCCACTGTAATAAGGTTACAAAGAGTTGTGGGGGACCATCCGAAATGAATGGGGCAGAGGGGGTTTCGAGGCAAGACATTCTTTCAACACACTTTGTTTCCTGTCAACGGCAGTACGTTCCTCATTCTGGCTCACAGGACATAAATATGAGCTGAAGGTTCGGTTGTTGTGGGTGTGTTTGCAGAATGTGCGCGCGTAGAAAAACAATCCAGGAAGCTCCGGGTTCCGGTCGACCAAAAATTTTAAACTTACGACGAACCAACTTTTAATAAGAGTTTCATTTTTTATTCGGGGGATGCATTTCCCTTCCACTTTCCTCCAACCCTTGACAGTCTCTGTGCTTTTCCGCTTTAAAGTCATATTATTATTACCTAAACCGGGGTGCTGCCGGGAGGAAAACTTCTAGATGTATGTATGTGAGGGCTCGAGCTTTGGCCGTGATGGAAAAACTGAGAAGCAAATGATGTTGTTTTTTTTATAATTTCTGCTCGTTTCAGCCGGGCTTCAGGAGTGTATAGTAGCTCGTCGGGAAATAATATTTTCTTTGTGCGGAAGGATGTTTTTTCAACTTTGCAGCAGCAAAAACTAACCGGGTTTTCGGGACTCACAGGGAAGTTTTGCCCTTTTTTTCTACACTCTCTTAAAGCATACATATAGAGATTCTATTGAGGTAACGAGCATAAGTAGGGAAAATATTTGGCCCGGCTAGAGCACTTGTTCCTGTAATAAGCTGCTGGCATGGTCGCTGCAGGAAGGGCGAATGGAATAGAAAACCACCGACAACGAAAAGACGAACGGTTTGTTCATCATATCGAAGCAAAAAACTTTAACTGGATGACTTTATAAAGTTGTGGTGCGTTTATCTTTGTTAGTGAGTTTGCCGGTGCAGCATACAAGCTATCAGTAACATACATTTGTTGCTTGAAAATGTAAGGATGTGGTAACATTAAATAAACAGAAATGTGTTAACGCTAGTTCTGAAATATCAATTCTTCTGTTCGTACTATTTGCATTATTCTAGATGTTAATCAGTAAACTATTGAATGACCAAAAAAAAAACCTACATGCAATGGTGACAAATGAATATGATTAAATTTTTTGTTGCTTTTGTGACGTGAATTCACGTTAGGATTGTTGACTTATGTAGACATTAATCACTAACCTCAACTTTTTGTTCTCATAGAGAAGATAAGATATCGGTTTCTTCAACTAAGTTGTAGAGGGAACAAACAGCTACCATTTAACTTGCTAAAAATTTTGGTTGGATGACAACAAAAGAAATTATGTCGTGATGTTGTGACATGAATTCACTCAGTTTCAACAAAAAAACGGATATGAACTGAGTTTGCGTCATAAAATTTCAAAATAGTTTGAAACATCCTTTACGCATAGACTCTAAAGCTGGGGTATATTTCTGAAAGCTACATCTTTTTTCTCTCGACCGATTTTATTGAAAAATGTCTCTTTTAATTCTGCACAATTTAATGAGGAATCAAACCTTTGCACTCAATATTTTCAAAAATTTTCATGTGAATACTTTGTTTCGATAATTTTAACTCTGATATAAATTAAATGCACATGTTTATGCTCAGTCAGGAAGGTTCAACCATCTGAAGACTCAAAACAGCTTTAAGAGTTAAGAGTAAAGATGTACCGAATGGTGGTATTCAGCCAAAACTGCCGAATTCTGAAAATTTACCTTTTCAACTATTCGGCCAAACGAATGTTCAGTCGAATATTCTATTGAGTTTATGAAATTATTTTATCGGCTATATCGGTGAAATTTTATAATCTTTGAGAAAGAATATTTAAGAATTGAAAGAATATAGACGGATAGAGGATTAGAACAAAACGATGAAATGTGATGAAAAGTTTTTCAAATTAAAATTACCCTTCCGCTCATTTTCAACATCTTTCACCTTATTCTAATCTTCTATCCGTCTTTATTCTTCCAATTCTTAAATATTCTTTCTCAAAGAATATAATATTTCACCGATATAGCCGATAAAATAATTTTATAAAATAAATTTACGGTGATTAACTCTTCATTTCATTCTATTGAGTTTTCAGCAAAATAAAAACAGAAGCGTTTTCATTTCTATTTCTTTTATTTTAATGCCGCTGCAAGAAAATATAGAAAATCACTCGAAATTTATAGCTTTAATTGAGTTACAGCAGCAGTATTGAAGTCGTATTTAAGGTTTAAATAAAAATTTAAATTATTTTAAATTTTTTTAAAAGTCTTTCTTGAACCAAAAATCCAAAAAATAATTCTGAGAGAAATAAGAGTTTTTATTTCATTAAGAAAATAATCTGAATAAACCCGGGTGAAATTTTGGAAAATTTAAACAATATCTGGGCAAATGGCCGTAGGAATGGTGGCAGGGGGTTGAAGATCCAAAAAAGCAAGCAAGGTATTCTACTCCACAATCAAAATATTAATTTCAGAACCCAATTTTACAATAGTGTAAAGGTAATCAAGAGTATCAACTTGGGATGTGTTTTTAAGATTTTGGCATTAGCTTTCAGTTTAATTAATACCAAAACCTCAAAAACCCATCCCAAGTTCTAAATTCGGCTACACTTTTTCAAAATTTTCTCACCAGTTTATAGAAATTAAGATCTGTATATTAAATTTTGAATTAAATTAAAGCTTGAACCCGTTTTGGAGGTTCTGTTTTCTTAATTACCATAACCAAAATTGTATTCCTACTTTCGTATTTTGGATTCTGTATTCAGTTCAGGATTATTGATCTTCAGTTCGAATAATCATAAGATATTAGAAATGAAAATCTGATTTAAAATACTTACTGGTTCAAATTTTGTTTTGTATTTCATATCAAATTTTAAAAATATTTTCCAGGATCTTATACATTTTAAATATTGTAATAAAAAAAAATCCGGATATAAAAAAATAGAAAAAAAAAGTTTTAAACTTAAATTTGAAGTTCTTGAACTGATTTATTACACAAAAGCAGGGCCGTTGGAAGAACCGACTCATGGGGGGGGGGGGGGGGTGTTTGGTGACAATTTTGTTCCTATAAAATTTTTGCTTGAACAATGCATACTCAAAGAATTAAGAAAAAAATGTGTAGGTATTATTCAATTATTTAGTTATTTTACATTAAAAGTTATTTCTTTCTTATCATAACTTTGGAAAAAAGCCCTATGAATTGCCAATTTCTTTCATCAGTCAGTCAGTTTGCTCCTGAGCTTTTGTCCGTGAATTCGTGCCCAAGAGTCAACATCGAACTCAGTTGTACCGAATAAGCTTTTCTGATGACTTTTCACTTAATGCATCGTTGATAAAAGTCGCGAATGACACCAAAGATGTAGAAACGACTATAGTCGAAACATTAATTTAAAACAAATAAATAAGGATCTTTTAAAATTAAAATCTAGATTTTCAAAAAACAATTGTTTGAAATGAGAGATGTATAAAAAGTCCTAGAAAATATCTAATTACATCAAAACTTTCCTTGAATATTGGAGATTTGAATCTTACACAAAAAAATAGGTTGTCACTGACTTGAAAAATGGACATTTTTTTAGCTTTTTGGGGATTTGAATCACTGTGCGCCATCCTTTTTTTTTATTTGAAATGTACCGTTGTTTTGATCGAAGTTAATTAAAAATAGATTTGATTTAGTTGCTTAATCCAAACAACACAACACACAAATAAGATGTTTGATTTTCGTTGATCACTCATATTTTTTTGGAAATTCACTCCTGAAATTGTCCATACAAATCACATTAAACCGTTTTTTTTTTGAGCTGAAGAATCTCTTTCATGTTTACAATTCACTAAACCTGTGGGATTTTCCTAAAATTATTAAAAAATGAACCTCATCTCATCTATATCAACATATCACAATATTATTCGTGATTATATTTGATATAATGTATCTATAATATTCTTTGTGAATGTAGGGAAGTAGGCGTTGCTTGAACGTGACAGACGTGTTTTTTTTTTGGAACTGAAAATTTTATATTACCAAAATGGATGTAAATATTAAATCCATTGTCAATTTTTCGTTCAGTTCAACCGGGAATACCAATAGTGACAATGTGGTGGATAAATTTATTTGTTGAACGACGTTTTGTCGAACTGGTTGGTGTTGTGAAAAATGTGATTTTATTCTATATTTGTGATTCGCACCAGGTTTGTTTTTCTAAACTGACTCTGATTGTTTTAAAAAAATGTATTTTGAATCAAGAATCAAAGTTATAAATCTACGATCTCCTTCAATTTGAATCCTTAATGAAATTCGCATATTGATATTTCCAGCTTGACTATCAAACTTAAAATCGAGCTGAATGTGAATACGAATTTTGAATTTTATTTCCGAGTCTGAATTCTGCTTTTTAAACCTCAATTCAAAGTCTGAATCTTAATTTCAGATAAGTAAGAGAATAAGTAAGAATTAAAAACTAAAATGCGAAATTTGATAAAAAATTTCAACCAGAGATCTTTTACTAGATTCTGAATCTATGGGTTTCTATATAACTTCTTTCATTTTTTTAAGTATTTAAACATATGAATTAGAACAAAAATTCCGAATGACGAAATTTTTTCAATCTTGACTCAAAAATATTTCTTATGTTTCATTTATCCATATAAATTGATGATACAAATATCAAGTCCAAATATTGTAAACGGTTTAAATTTTGACAATTTTAAATGAAGGGTTTCGAATACGGAAAATCCATCTTATTTTAGTTTGAAATGCAAAATCAAGATTGGAATCTCTACTTCGATTCTGGTACTTGCTAAATATTTTTCCGATAGTATCTAGGCTGGGCAGATCCGGTTTATTTTATCTCAAAACTTAGCAATTTACCGGGCGAATTGTTTCAGAATTTTCCTCAAAATCCGGCCAATATCCTGGCAAATTTCAGATTTATTCCATTAAGATCAAGAAGAAAAAAAAATTGAAAGTTTGATTTTTTTTATCGAAACAAATCAGCCGATTCAGAATCGTTTTTATGCTTCCAAGGAATAGTTCATGTTTATTTTGACAAAATAAGTTTTAAAAATTTTTTCGACGACTAATTTTTTTTTTGCAAGTAAAGTGGCAAGCTTAGTCTAGCTTTTTGGAGCCGTGGAGTTAGACTCTGAAGGGTCTAACTTTTGGAAATATATATTTGGAACTGAATCACTGTCAGCAAATGAGAATTTAAAAAAAAAACTGTAGTTAAACTGTGGACCTGAAATGAGATTTCGAGGTTTCGGAAAAAGTTCTGAATCGAGAGTGTTACTCTTCACTAATTTTAGCTATAAATCAAAATTTGATTAAGAATTTTAAATTTAAAGTCTAGTGCTAAAAATTTCGCTTTGTATTTTTTAACCCTCATTGGGACGGGGTGGGGGATGGTTAACCCACTTTACAATCACTACTGTAACCTCACCTGATTATAACACTTGACGAAAATAAAGACCGAATTGAAATAATAGATTTATGAAAGTTGCCCTTAAAACTTGGCTCACGAAGTTCTGATCTAGAATTTGTATTTTTTGTACATTTCAGAAATCGTATGGAATACAGGTTCAAAGAGCAATTTTCGAATTTAGTTTCTTGATTCAGATTCAGAATGCAGATTCTCAATTCAGAAAAAAATTTAGCTTGTAAATAAATTTTACAATCAACATTGAGGAGGGATTCAAGAGGTCATGAACTTAAGATTGTTTGTCAATTCAATTTCCAGATTTCAAATTTTTAATCAAAACTAGTATGTTAACACAATTGAGCTAAACATCAATTATAAAAATTAGAAATCGTGTTTTTTGTTTTATGCGATAAAACCTAAATTTTATTTTTAAAAAAATCATCCAGAGGATTTCTATTATGGAATCGAAATTTCCTGTTGCAGAAACATGTAACTGATCTTCACCTAGAAAATCTGCACAAAATTCTATATTTAATTCTATATTTGTTGTTATGTTGTTCAACATTATTCACACACTAAGGACACCAAAATTCGGCATTTAATATTTATGAAACCAATTAACAAAATTCTGCTCATTTAATATATTTGAGTAACGGAAAGATTTTCGTTGAATTCTGTAGAATGAGATTGCATTATTAGATTCATAAAAATTGAATTATGCTTCTCAATGGAGCATACAAGCGGATGCGAAAAATCGAGATAGCTCGTATTTGGTTGGCTATGTTTTGATATTGAAGTTTTTTTTTAAGTCAAACTTCAAACTAAAATCATTGATTTGGTTCAAGTTTGCTCCGAAGATCTGATGATTTTTATCGCTTTTTTTCAATTTGTTTTTACTCATCAAAGGTTCAAATCTTTGAATTTGCAATATCGTTTGGAAGATCGAACTTCTTTGATTTTAGTACATTTTTTTTTTTTTTTAGAAACACAAATCAATCGTTCATTTTTTTTCTTTATTTTAACATAATTCAATTGGTTGATTGTTGGTCGAAAACATGATATGTTTTTTCGTAAAACGTCCAGCTTTCGCAACATCCAAGATAAATATGGTAATTTTAATGAATTTTTATTTCCTTAGAAGTACTGTTACATATAAAGTCACACATATTTAAAAAATGTCAAATTGACTCAGAGGTGCATTAACACAAGGCAACAATATTAAAATTTTTCCGAGATGCCAAAAATTTGAAAATAGGTTTGGATTTATTTGGAGACGCAATTAAAAAGGATATGCAATTATTTTTTTTCAGCTCTGGTTTTCGAAATATCTTTTGAAAGTAGGTAAAAATTCTTTTAAAAAAATGTGTGCATTTTTTCGGCAATACTGTAAAATAAAATATGATTTTAAAAATTAAAGTTTTTATGCAATAATAAACTTTTACAAATACCACAAGTTATTTTGACTTTTAAGTTATAGTTCTGTTAAAATAGAATTCCAGTGAAATTTCAAACCAAAATGAATTATAGATATTTTTCAAAATACCTAAAAGTTAAAACGCTTTGCAGTCTTCTAAAAAATATCAAAATCTAAAAAAAAATTAAAAAATATCAATGATTGATTTATCATAAAACCGTTTCTTGAAACGACTTATCAGTAAAACTGGGTGCGATAGGCAAAATCTGACAAAAAATCGAAGTTCAAGAGGCCTAAATTTTGTAAAACCAGCTATGAAACATTGATAGAGGATTTGTGTCCAGTAGAGTGGGAAGTTATAAAGTTCATGGTTGGAGTAACGACGAGCAAGCACTGAATTTCTATTGAGTATTGAACGGATATGTACGAATTTTATGTGAAAACCAAAAAAATTGGCAAACTCAGGCTTGTTTCTAAAAATCAGGGAAAAACGAGGCATATCAGGTTATCAGGCAGGACCTTCAAAAATCAGGCAAATCCTGAAAAACCAGGCACATGGCGTGCGAAAATATTTCGTCAAGATTCAAAACACATTTTTTGATGATTTAAAAACTTTTTTATTCAGGCATGTAGATAAACATATTAAGCAACAATCACTCGATGTGTCCATTTTGGCTCTCAAATGCTATCTCCAGGCGAGATTTTAATCCGGAGCACCGATAAAACCGATAAATTAAAGTAACGATTATCAACCTTATCTGAATTCTGATCCCTTATTCAAAATTCGAATTTCGAATCTTCAATCTATAATTTAAAATTTTGATTTTTTTAATTTTTTTAATCTGAGCTTATTATTTAAATTTAAATTCGACTTTAGAATTCAAATAAAAATATAAATTTCTAATGATGAATCATGGTTTTCTTTCAATGCCGGATTGCTGTTTCAAAACTTTCCTATGTTTGAATGATGCATAATCAAAATTGAAAAAGGGTTTAAAAAACATTTTTATTTAAAATTTTTTAAGATGACTCGTTATCAAAATTTACTATCTCAAATTGCACTTTAACTGATATCGAATCGAGATTGGAAAACAGAAAAAAAGTTGACTAATATGGAACCATGACAACACATCAAAAACACAATTTTTATTAGTTTAGGTCAAGGACCTCAACTCAGAGTTATTGATTCGTTTTATGTCCAATGTTAGCTTGTAATTAGCTTCATCATCGCCATGATTCATCCTAATCGCATACGCCAGATTGAATTACAAACGTAGAATAGGAAAACAACAGAGAGCCTCAATTCAACAAACGTTAGCTTTTATGCGAAGTTTCCATGTTTTTGGGTAGTTACTGTAAACACAAATTATTAGGGGGTAATTTATTGACACACAAAAACAGGTCTAATTTTCCGACGCTGGAAATCACCTTTCATCTGGAATCATAAACATTAGCCATGTTTACTGTCACGAGACGAATGACCAACCCGGTGGACAATGTACAAAAAATATACTTCCAATCAATGCTGGGTGATGACTGTTTTTACTTGAAATACATAATTATTTCCTGAAAGAGGTAAGTTTTATGTTATTGTTCTTCTGTTGACAAAACGTTAAAATCAAAAATAGATAAAAAATATTCTGGTTTGGTCATCAATATTTTTTTTGAATAAAAATATAAACAATATTAATATTTTGTTTTGTAAAACAACTCAAAAGGGCCCAGTGTTCGCCTTCTGCTGCCTTACCAATAATATAATTCACTTCTTTTCTCGTTCCAAGGAGTTATAAAACTACCCCACTTAAGAGTACCACACAGTGTACTTCTTGAAGCTAGTTCTGGGTTTTCGATTCTGCTACTTACCTTCCTATCCGTTTCATAAGCCTAGCTATAGGCAGGAACTCAAGTCATAAGCAAACCGTACAAACACACACGCGAGCTTTCTGCCACTTCCGGCCAACTAACGAATTGTTATTATTTTTCGAGGACCCAAAGGCCGGAAATGCTCAACGTGTTTTTCAACGGCTCTTAACAAGCTTCGTCATCGTTGGCGTCGAGTGTCCGAACAGAGTGGGCACTTATTGACTCGGCTTTTCTTGGCGAAGTTAGCGTTGTTAAATTAAAGTTTTGCAGTGTTTTGGGATAGCTAAGTTGGTTTTCCACAAGATTGGAAGTGTTTATATATAAATATTATTGGATTGAAAACTGAGCTTTCAATAGCAAATTCGGCAAAAAATTAGGAAGGCTTTTTTTCCAGTGACTTTTCTTTGTATATGGCGACCGTCAAAAATTAACCAAATTGCTTCTCTGGATTATACTTACTTCAAACGATCCAACAAGATTAGGAAAGCTTCTTCGTTGTTGCTTGAATGTTTTATATCTCTACATTGGTTTTGATGAAAAAATTTTATAACTTCAAATACCTCCTCAATAGATTATCTATCCATAGTTACTTTATCAAAAAGTTGAATGAAGATTATTCTTAATCTCCTTATTAATCTGTCATTCGAACCATTTGCGGGAGTAGAAGTACCACTTTTGCTTTTAAA
Source organism: Uranotaenia lowii (assembly GCF_029784155.1). Classification (NCBI taxonomy): domain Eukaryota; kingdom Metazoa; phylum Arthropoda; class Insecta; order Diptera; family Culicidae; genus Uranotaenia; species Uranotaenia lowii. The sequence goes on from NC_073693.1 coordinate 335,605,750, forward strand.
AGCTACAAAAATAGTGAGGAAACAAAAGCCACACTCGACGTGGCATTAACTTAATCACATCACACGATTACAGCTGTTATAATTCACACGTCGAAGTCGCGGCACGGCATTTGCATAATGTATTCCGACGCCTTTTCCAGAGAGATTTCTGTTCTGTTCTGTTCAGGACGACGTCGTGACGTGTAGTAGTAACATACCTTGGTACATTTCGCAAATGGCAGAGTCGAGCCTTGGCTCTGCCATAGCAATATCGTTCTGTTGCTTTTTTCATAGATTTGTTTTTTTTCCTTCTCGGGAAGGGTGTGGAAATTTAAAAAGAATCACAGCGCCGTTTTTGCAAATTTTATGTTTCTTGCGGTTGTTGTTCTGACGGCTGTCACGATGACTTTTTTCCAGGATACAGTTCATTTTTTTTGTTTTTCTTTATTTTGTTTCCACCATCGTGCATATGTCAGATATTATTTCGCACTTACCAGTAACGCGTACCAGTGATTTTTGGAAACAAGAATGTGTGTTTTGTGATTCAACCGGATGTCTGTTTGAAAAGTTCGAGTGTTCAAAGCGAATGACTTTGATTTGAATTTGTTCTGACAGTTTCGGTAGATGGGATTTGGTATTTGCGATCGGTGTTATTTAGATGAAGCATTTTCGAATATTTATTCTCTGTTGTACGAAAAATTCGAAGCATAATTCTACAATGTGGAGATTAGTAGTTAAAATGAGTAATTGAATAAAAAAAACGCAATAGAGCTAACTTAAATAAAAAATGATCAAATAATGCTGGAAAATATTCAATTCTCTTTTGTAACCCCCCCAAAATCAATAAACCCCGGAGTGGAGTATTCATGATTTTATTGAATTTTTCGATAAAAAATTACTTGATTTTTAAGTTTTGTGCAAAAATATAGTATGAAATTTGGTTGCATACAAGCTTTCGTGCAATTTATTGCAAATTATTTGTTTTTCGCATTATTTTTTATCGCTCCCCTTGTGATGTTTCATTTCTGAGTGACAAAAGAAGGATTTGAAATTTGTTCCGGCCTTATTGAAAAAAATATATTGTGTTTTGAAGTATTCAAAATATACCATTTTCCAGTTTTTTACACAATTTTTAACCAATGTGCTCAAGAGTTTCAATTGTCTTTCTCATTTTAACGTATTTTAAAATGTTCGTTCAATAACGAAAATGTATTGCAAAAGAACCCAAAAACAGATAGCAATATTCAGATCCCTTCGAAGAGAGTGCAACCATAACTCCTAATTATTCAAGGCAACAGCTATGTAAACTTCGATTTTTAAGGGTTTCTATTTTCTTATTTTTTTTCGCTTAAATAAAAGATACGAATCTTCGAAAAAAGGACACAACTTTATTCTCTTGTACTCTTTTGGCGTTTTTTTCACTGAATACTGAGCAAGGATTGAAGATACAAGTCTTAATCTTATTTCAACCAAAACATATCGAATGATAATTTAAAATATTGATTCGAAAGAAATTTTTCATGTAGATATGCTGAATGTATTGATCAAATATTGAGCATTCATAAGTTTTAAAATGATGTTTGATGCTCCCCCCGTTATATTATTTTAAATATTATCATGTTTTTTGAAACGATTATGTATTAACCTTACTTTAGACAACACTATCTATTGCGAAAATCATCAGAGCTCTTATGATAGAAATTTTTAGGTTGATTATCCATTTTTAATGATTGAATTAAAGATATACGCGAGTGTAAAATAAATTGAAATTATATCCTCTTCTTACGTTTATTTTCTTGCACATATCTGGTGAAGTTTGATTTGATTGATCAGTTTTTTGCTGAGCTAAGGCATTTTTTGTTAATTTATTTAGGTCAGATTTATTTTTAATTATTTCAGGCTTAGACGCTTCATCTTTTTTTGCTAAAACAACACCACTTCTACTAGGCCGAACATATTTAAATTCAAGTACCGTAAACTGGGGGAACTTTGATCACTTTTTTCATTCTTTTTTCAATATTTTGGAAGGGGTTGCTTTTTCGTAATACCTTAAAACTTTAAAACCCTTCCTGAGGTGAGGAGTATTAAACATGATCATTGATTGCAGGAAATTCAAACGACATTGGTGGTCATAATTAAATGTTTGTTACAAAACCAGATTTCGAGTTTCGGGGTAACTTTGATCACTACGGGTTTTACGAATCTCAACATCTTCAAATTTATTATTTTGATGGCATCAAGCACAGAAGGTTCAAAAAGTAGTTTTTTGTTTATACTCAATTGAATTTTTCAACGTTTTCTTTCAAAAACAAATACACTCGAAAGATGGATAATGTTGCTGCATACATTTAGGGCAAAAATTAAAAACATTTCTCTATATTTTTTGGCCTCAAAAACAAATAAAATTTTACCTTCACGCAATTCGCTGAGTCCTCGTACTGTTCCCATGTTCTTTTTTTCTTCAAACTTAAGGGGGGGGTAGGGTCTAACACTTTAAAAAAAATCGATTTTTTTATTTTTTTATTTTCTTATTGTAAAACATTTCAAGAATGTTGTGTCAAATTTTCAAGTCAATTGGAGCAAAACTGTAGAAGTTATAGGCCTTCATCTCCTCCTATTTAATACTGCAAGAAAGCAAGAGCAGAAACTTCAAACGCGTTTTTCTCGAAAGCACATTTTTAAAGTCCGTGGACATCGTCATTTGAAAACTACTTATCCGATTCTTTTCAAATTTGGAACATGTTTTCTACATATAAAATACCAGACCCCAACGTTTTTGTTTTTTGTTTTTTTTACTTTGGGGAGATTTTACAGGTGAAAAATGGCGGATTTTTTCGTGAAAAATCGTAGTTTTTACTTCAAACAGCCACAAAAATTTCATAAAAAATTTTTTAAGTTAAATAAAAACGTTGGGGTCCAGAAAAATATCTATTAAAAATATTTTGCTCTGATTTTTTGAATTCAGATGATTCTGTGCTGAGATACAGTGTCCACCGCAAATCCTGTTTTTTTTAAAGGCACCCTCGAAAGTGCTCCGTCACCGGCTCATTTTTCAATATTTTTCTACGAAAAAATTACTAAATGTTCTTTTAACAATGCTTTGTATAATGCAAAAAATTTGAACACATTTGTTTGAACGATAGCTCTAGAAAAAAATCGTGAAAATGGTGTTTTTTTTATAGCCGTTAGACCCTACCCCCCCCTTAATCATTTTATAGAGCTTTTAGCCATTTTATTTTTTTTTTTCATGGAAAATGTCCATTTTTTTCAATATCCAAAAATTATCATCAAATGACCATAAAAACAACATTTAAAGTTAACCTAAGCCAAGAAAAAAGTTGAACTTTCACATTAAACAACCCATTTGCTCCTAAATGCTAAAATTTGATCAGGAGAGATGTTTGTTTGTGAGCCCTCAAAAAACCAGATATTTTAAGATTTCAAAATTATATTTTAAGAAATTTAAAAAATGTCCTAATACAAACCAAATTTAGCTTATGTGTAACTCAATTTACAGGCTTTCAAACGTAGTCAACAGTTTTCAGATATATTAACTTTCTACTTAGTTAATGATGATTATCTGCAAAAATTTCATGTTGATCAAAGTTACCCCGCTGATCAAAGTTCCCCCAGTTTACGGTATGTCTTGAGATTCGCGTGTTTCTTTAATGAGATCAAGTGCCAATGGCGTTAGCTCATCTCTAATACTAACAGTAAGAGATTTTCCGTCAATATTTAAAGACGGGTGTACAGATGTCGATAGAAGTTTTCCGAATTTTCCTTTTTTACTCATAACTAATTAACTAAGTTGATTTGAAAATAACTCTAATAGGAATTATTGCTTTCTTGTTTTTACCTGGCGGGAAAAACCGTTCTGCAAGTGTAAAGGAGTCTACACGAGCCTCAACACCTATAGTAGCTAAAGTTTTGACAATTAGATCAGGAACGTTTTCATTTTCAATAACAGGTAATCCCAGAAATACAAGATTTTTTGAGGTAGCAAATCTAGCGGACATATCGACACTAGCTTCAAGTTTGCGCACAGTTTCTTCAAGGGCTGAGTGAGACTGTTTTAAGATCTCCATTTCATGCTTCATCGTTTGATTTTCTAATTTTAGTTCGTTGAAGTCAGCATTGATTGAATCGATTTTAGCTGATAAAAATTCCTGAGAAGATTCAATTGCTGACGTCACTAGCCTAACTTCTGCTTTAACATTTTCCATTTCTTTGATCGTAATTGATTTAAGTTGGGAGCCGAGCGTGTCGATCATGTTATTATTTTGCATATCGATAATGCGTTGATAGATAACAGAACATTCGGGTGTACAATAATAAAGTTTTTTTTTTCCATCGACCAATCGCATTTCCAATTATGTTTTTACATCTGAAGTGGGCACAGGAAAAGCAGTACGCACAAGTTAGGACTTGGTTTGAATCCTCTTCTTTTTTCTGACAAACTACGCAGATAATAGAATCATCCATGGTAAAATATTTGTAGTAATGCGGCGAAACAATCTGCAAAGTAAACGAGTATCGCGAAAAGGTAATTAATGGTAATGAAAATTAAGCCGAAGCTAACGGATAGATGAGAAAAATTTAAAAATAAAAATGTAAACAATGTAGAATGTTATTTTAGAACGACCGTTAACTAACATTCACGGACAACGTTTTGCTTTCGTGGAGGGAATTATATTTCTTCAAATAAGTAAATAAATTTTGTTTTCTAATTAATAACAGCAATGCAATAGGAGAAGTAGATACTGAAAGGGAATGAGTAAAGACTGAGCAACTCTGTAGTTTTTTTTTCGGTTTACTTTGAATAACTATGCCAGACTTTGCAATTGCACTGCAAGTAGCACACTTTGGTTGCCTTGAAATTGCGCTAAATTAGTCGTGCTTTTCAATTGAAAAATATTTTTACCCATTCACAGACACTAAAGGTACGCACTTACCTTATCAGAAATTAATAAATCACTCAACTGTAAGCAGCGATTGTATCACTGAGAAGTTATTTGGAATCTTTGTTCCGGTAGCTATTATTGGCATGCATTAGTGAAAACAAAAATAAATCATCCACAAGATTCTAGTTGTTGTGGCTAGTGAAGTAGACAATGTGCAACTCGAGACCCCATACACCCAACCTTCGGGTAGTGGTCATATCACCTCTTGTCTGCAACTCCGATTCTCTACCTCCCCGTGGTGCTAGCTGGGGTGCGAGCAACCTTAGCGGAGATCGGGTACCCAACCCCGGTGGATGCTTTGGTCGCATGCAGAATGAGTTAGGGGGCTTCGTACGCGTCTGTTCTCCATGTTAGGGGCGGCGTGCGGAGTGCAACAGCGTCCTGGTGGTGTTCGGGACCCAAAACAGCAACATCACGACGGTCCTCCTGCGAGATAGTGGGGTTAGCTGCGGGCCTTGCGAGCCTGTGACTACAAAAAACATAAGCAACGAACAACGAACAACAAAGATTCTAGTTGTAAGTCTGAAAGCTGTTTGGTGACATTCGCAGACTACTACTTTGCATAAATTGTGTCAGTAGAGGTACTAATATTGATGCCGAGCTTTGCTGAGAGTTTGTCTCAATGTGATGGTATGCAATACACAAACAGCAAGATCCGACTTTAGACCGCCTCTATTGATGCATTTACGCTCTTTACAATACGACATGCATTAGATTTGGATCTTGTCAAACTTTCATCAGTAAACGGCAAACTGTGAGTAGTTCCAAAGCTCTGGGAGTAAATTTTTCGAACGAAGCTTTACACTAAGAATTGCTGCAAGAAGAGGCAACCGACGGCATACAACAACAGCAGCGACTCGACAAAGCATTCAGCACCAGCACCAAACTCAACCGTGAACAATATCTTTTTTGTGGCTAGTGAGAAACCGTTGATAGCTATATACAGTTGCGTTCAAAAAAGAATGAAATCGCTTGAAGCTGCGCACCCACTTCCAGCTTTGACAAGCTGCCATTTCTCTCTCGGTTGATATTTTTTCATGAAAATTTCACACAATTTAGTTCAACTATCCAACTAACATTGCACAAAATTTGAAGTCTTTACATTGACGGGAAACAAAGATACAGCTATTCCCGTAAAAAAGGGAAATTTGGAGTTGCTTCACTAAATTTGCTGTATCTTTAACCATTTTCATTGAAAAATCTTGAAATTTGGTCAAAAGATGTGAAAATATTTGATCTAATACCAGGCCAAGTTTCGTCAAAATCGATTAACGTTATCAAAAATGATGCCGGGTTGAAAATGAGGTTCATTATCGCCCAGCAGACGATTTCATTCTTTTTTGGACGGATGTTTATATGGAAATCATCGTAATCCATGTATCCTTGGTATTTTCTTTCACAAAACCAAAATTTAGATCTGTAGGTATAGTGTTGCACCCACTGGGGCAATTATTTTTTTTCGGGAATTATCAGATTGAATTGCTGATATTAAAACCACTCGATAATTTTCACACTCAGCACACATTCATGCAACTATTTCACAATCCAATATAGCATTATACATTGTTTTACTATGAAAAAAATGTTGGAAATAACTGACGAAAAATTCGAAACACTTGTAACCACCAAAAGCAGTGCTGCCAGTGAATTCGCTGAATCTCAAAGATGGTGTTCAATATATAGAGTTCTTACTTAAAATTTTAACAGAATTATGAAGCACTATAAAATGACGAATAACATAAAAACTCCAAAAAAATCAAAAATAAATACAAACAAAAGACTAAAAATGAAAAAAAAATTACCTGAAAAAATGAAAAATGACAAAAATAACAAACATTCTAAATATAACAAAATAAGTTCTAAATGTGCCTAAAACATGATAAAAGATAACAAAAAATTTCTTTGAATTTAAAAAAAAATAAGAAAAATTTAGTTGGTTTTATTATGGTTAATTTTCGTAAATCGCACTGCAAGTTTTGCGGTGCGAACCACGCAAGACCAACAATTGTGTAGTGTTAGACTTAACCCTGTCCGATTTTAACATTTCAAAATAGTTGGTCCGTGAGGAACAAAAGTTAAGTTTGTGATGAAAATGCTTCTTAAAAATTTCTACCCACTTATTTTCAACACCGATAGTTTTTTTTTCTAATCTTCTTCTATCCATATTTAATTTTCAAAATATTGAAATGTTCTCACTACAACATAAAAATTCGCTGATATAGCCGTAAAATTAATTATCAAAAAAGTTAAAAAATAGGTTAATGAAAGTTTGGCTTTGGCAGAACAAAATTTTCGAGCGTGTTGTCAAAAACGAATAATTCAACACATTTTTTTTTTCGAATTGATTGGTTATTGTCAAATCATGTTAAACTTTTATTTGCATCGATTTAAAAAAAAATCTCTTGCAAATAATTTGAGATTTGTCAAACTATTTGGCTTATAGCATAGTTGTTTTGCTCCATTTGGCACATTTTTCTAGAACATTTGATCCCTGTAAGCCATTCCAGTTTTGAGTTATAGATAAGGAATCAAATATTCCCAGGGATCAAATATCCTTATTCTCCCCTATTTATTTTCGGAGCCTACCTCCAGGGGCAAAAATTATCGAAGAAATTTATAAGGTTTTTTTTTTATTTCAGCGAAAGCGATTGCATTCTGGGATGAACATGAAAATAATTTTATTTTATTTTACTTTTTTTTCCCCTTTTTTTTGTTTTTGACACTGTTATGTCCGTTTGCAATTAACCCCAAGATAAGTGCGCAAAAAAATTTCTTATTGAAATGTGTCGTCGCTTCAAGCAGTTTTAATCAATTGTCTCCCTATTTTCGCCAAACCCATTTTAGAAGTTTTCCTAGTCGTATATTAAATCTGCAGACATGACACATCACTATATGCAGAGTTTCCAAACAACACTTCGCATGGTATGCAATTTTGCGAATTTTTTATCCTTTTAATAAATATTTTTAATTTAATTGAGTCAATTTCTACTCTAAATTTCTACTCTAAAATCAAAGGAATATGAATTCTATTTTTTGCAAAAAGAAATTTAAAACTTTCAATTACGAAGAGAATTTGAAGCATAATTTCTTCCTTGAATTCACTTTTTTAAATTAAAGCCTGAGTTTTCTTAGAGTGTAAATAAATTTGGAGACTTAGATTTATTCATTCATCTTTTTCTCAGTTTCTTTTATAATATTCTTTCTCGCGAATCTCGCTTGAATTTTTTGAATGGAAATTTTATATAATGAAAAATGATTCCAATTCGTGGTTTGATGATAAGAAAAATAAGAAATTGAATTGAAAATTGAAAAATTTGATTTTGAATTTTTTTGATATTTCTTATTAATGTTTAAAATTGACTTTCAAAATTTCGTCATTACATTTTTTAACGTTGATTGTATAGTTTGATTATTATTGTGACCTTGTATCTGAATCCTGAAACTCAAAATCTGAACTAATATTCAAAAGGTCTTATTTGTATCCTTAATTTGGTTTAAAGTTAAAGCATTCAAGCATGAAATGACGAAGAGAAAATTTTCTGAAGTTTCTTCCTTTTTCAATTGTCTTTTTTTCAAAAGATGAAATTTTCATGGAATTAAAAAGTTGATACCTATCATCTTTTCTCAGACTAACTGGATTAAATCCATACTAAAAAAAATAGATTAAATCAATATCATCAATTTGTACATACTAGTAATGTACAAATAACACGTTTTCGTGGTGTTACTATAAATATAAAAAAAAATGAAATGGAATATATCAACTTTATCTGTAATCATCATCATCAGATTTTTTTTCCCACACGTATCCAAGCAAATTTGGTCAAATTCTAGGAACAACTCAACAAAAATCAGGAAGAAAAAAATTTGAATTATTTTTTTTTCATCGAAACACATTAGCAGATTTTAACAACCGTTCATGATTATTTTGTTGAAACTTGCTCATAGTTTCGCAAATTGGGGCTCTATGAGGCTGGAATTCTTGATAATATTTTGAACAAAGGTAGAAAATTCTTCAAGCGTGGTTTCTGGATTTTTTATTTAAATTTTTTACTGTATATTAATGTTTAAATTGGTTTGTGTTTTACTAGTGTTCAATATCTTAGATCTGTTCAATAACTAGTGCTTTTATTCAAGGCTGTAAGAAGAACCGCCTCATGGGGGGTTGGGGTATGTGAGTTAAGTAACCAAATTTTACGACGATAATTTTGCTCAAACAATGCATGAATTATACAAATGAAATAGAACATTTCATACTATTCGTTTATTCAATTTTATGCTCTTTTTTCCGTTTAAAATAGAAACTTTTGATAATACAACCTTAAATCTTTGAGATGGTAAGCTATGTGTATATATGGATTCCTTGAGTAACAAAATTAAATCTATTAATTAAAAAAAAAACTGGTGAATTAAACTTATATAATTTTAACATTGAATAAGGTTTTCTTAAATGAATTCTTCAAATAAATCAAATTTAGAAAAGTTAAGGTAATAGAATTAAATTTTGTGGTTCAATCTGATTCTTGCAACCTCACTCCAAGTTTTATATTTGAATTTGAAATATAACTTTGAAAAAGCTACAACCGCAATAAACAAAATATGGAATTCGCTGTAATTTATTTTACAGATAGATTACAGAAATTATTATACATTGAAAATAAATTCAATAATTAAAATCCAATGGAAGATTTAAAACAAAAACCACGTTTTTTCATTAAAAAAATGAAAAAACCAACTTGTGTTTAACTTTGTACTTTGTATTTTTCAGCTGAGTTATGCAGTTATGGCTTGTTGAGGAATTTGAAATTTTAAAATTAAACTAACAATCAAAATTATAAGTTTGCGATCACTCGCAATATAATGAAACTCATTTACGCGCTAAATCTGAATCTTGATTCTGAATAATAATCCTAAATCTTAATTCTGCACCTTAATTTTCTAATTGACATTTCAGTATTTAGAAAGCCAATTACAGCATTTTACAAACATAAACAAATCCACACCACATTTACAAGTAAGCTACAAGAAATGTGTCCAGATAAAATCCAACAGTTTTTATGCAATTACGACCCCTGGGATTAAAAAAATCATTAAAATAGGTTAAAATCTAACAGGAATTCTCTTCACACAATATACATATAAATAAACATATACAGGAACATATAGAGTATAATTCAAGTTATCCCTTGAAGAAGGCTAAGTTCAAAGGCCGAACGTCGGGCAAATTGTAAAACCCTTTAATTTGCTTCCTTAAGACTGAAATGGGAATTCGAGAATTAAAAACCAAAAAATAAAAATAGTTAAAAATTACCAAAAAAAAATTCTGGCACTGAACTCTGAATTTGAATTTGATTTAATTTCCAATTTCAATGCTATTTCTGAAATATTAAAAAAAAAATCCGGAACATATGTAGATTCCTAATCAGCATTTCCATGAAAACTCAAAAATTAAAATTTATTTAAGACTCCCTACCATGCATCTATAATATATATTCTGATGTTTTGGGTTTCAATCTGAATGTATAATTTCACTATAACTTTTCATTCGACCTTGCGAATGTGGAATGAAATGTGAGTAAAATAAAAAAATAGATTAATCTTGGCAAACCACATATTGTCGAGTATAGAATTCGGCGCGTGTATCATGGCGGCATCATGAACAAAATAATTAAAGCTAAAGGTGAAATTAACTGATGTCTAGGGTAAAATTAAGATAAAGAGAAATTTTATGCGCATTTTCACGATTGTTTGGAAGTTGAATTAAAAGGACTTTGGAAGCTGAACAGAAGGTCACAGATTTGGTTTAGAACTAATTCTGAGCTGCATATTACGTACTTCAGAACAGTTGTGAGACTGAGAAAGCATTTTTGTACCTGTTTATAGAACTTTTGGTTGCTTGGGGTATAATCCTTGTAATTCTTGGTTATGGGACCCTCTTTTAGGGATTAGAATATAAATATTAAATAAAACATCATATCATCATTTATTGCCTTGGAAGCGTTGCCTAAGCTATTTAAGGTACGTTGTACGAAATTTTTAGTTTCTTGGCAAACCACCGTGGTATCATGGCGGCATCATGAACAAAATAATTAAAGCTAAAGGTGAAATGAACTGATGTCTAGGGTAAAATTAAGATATAGAGAAATTTTTTGCGCATTTTCACGAATTTTTGGAAGTTGAATTAAAAGGACTTTGGAAGCTGAACAGAAGGTCATTTAGACTTGGTTTAGAACTAATTTTGAGCTGCATATACGTACTTCAGAACAGTTGTGAGGCTGAGAAAGCATTTTTGTACCTGTTTATAGGACTTTTGGTTGCTTGGGTATAATCCTTCTGATTCTTGGTTATGGGACCCTCTTTTAGGGATTAGAATACAAACATTAAATAAAACATCATATTATTAACATTTATTGCCTTGGAAGCGTTGCGTAAGCTATTTAAGTACGTTGTACGAAATTTTTTAGTTTGGGTGGAGCTCCAAACTTAAATTTAAAAGCTTTGAAGAAATTTTAAGAATTATATGAATATTTCAAACAAACGATGTACTAGGACTTGTTCTTGAATAAAACATCCATAGAAACAGATTTATTTAATATTGAATAAATATTGTGATTTGAAATGACAAAACCGTTGGAATCGCTTAGAACATTTATTTTCAAAACCATTCTAAGCTTCCACTCATCTGAGTTGTACAAATAGCTGCCCTGTGATGATTGCATTTGAAAGCTCCACAAAATTCTATTGACGATTGAATCTCGTTCGTTCCCTGCAAATCAGCAACTGTTTCAATATGATTAACATTCTCGGAAGCTCTCCTCTCCACATTTATTCCCCCTTTTACGAGTCCTTTTTCCCTGCCACCGAAAGGCTGTAATAATACTGCAATCACATCTTATCCCTTTGGTTTTGCTGCTCTCTCTAAAGTTGTAATCAAAGACAATTTAACCAGCAGAATATGCTCCATTCAGCGACGCTTTATGAAAGATAAATAGACTGTCTCTGCCGCTCGCCGTTCTTCTGTTTCTGTAGCACATCTTCGGGGAGCGATTTTCTCCTTTGGAAATTTGTTCCAATCAAGTTAGAAATTTGAATTTATAAACCCGCTTTGAAGGGCTTATATCTGCGGCCTCCGCCTTTCTTTTCTTCGTCTTGCTCTTAGAACGATTCGAGGTGCTGTGTGTTATCTTCGTTTTGGCTCCTTTGAACATATAAGGAGGACTCTGGCATGGCGGCGAAGAAAGCTGATTTCAATTTTCAGTCGGAAAACATTTGCAACTCCTTCTTGGTTCCATTTCTCGGGCCTTCGTCTTTCTGTATCTGTCTCTCTTGAGACGAATCATCAAAAGCAATAATCCTTTGCAATAACAAGAGCAAATAGCGTCACCCGGCAGTATGTTGCCACGTTTCGTTTCTTCAAAATTTCCAAACGAGTGCGGCAATTTCCATTTTTTTTCCTTTATTTTTTTTACTGTCTCTGTATCTTTACTTTTATCATCTGTTGACAAAATAGGCAATACTCTGCCTACACACTTGCTTAGGATTTTCTCTCGCTTTTTGTTTGCCTTGTATGAACATTTCCGATGATGTTTCTCATCTTTCTGGGGTTAAATCGAGCCCATGTGATGCGGGGGTGGAATGTTGATCATATAATATTTTTCTCTTCCTCCAGAGTTTCTCTTTTTCCGCTAAGAAAACTCTAGCCCGGAAACAGCCACAAGACAGCGGCGAATATCACGCACCGTGCAACCGATTTAACCCTCGTCTCTTTATTTTTATTCACCGGAATATGTGATTTACCCTTTCGTTTTCAACGAATCTGGCTGGTAGCAAACCGATACCAACACCAGGTTCTGGGGCTGTTGTTCGCGGATAGAGCCCCTCACAATTGCGATAGAAGTTTCTTTCATCTGCAGAACCACCGATGCCGCAACCATTTCCGTGGCAGAATGTGACCGGAGTACGTATTATCATCATTGTGCGAAAATTTGTTTTGAAAGTTTTTTTAGGCAGATCCAATAAAATTTCTTGTAGTTTTTTTTTCAATAAACTTGTTCATACTTCAATATTATTTGAAATATACATCACATTAACCGGACGCCTTAAACTTTCATCAAATCATCAGACTAAATTTTGGTGACATAAATGCATTCAAAACTCATATTGTTATCTATTCTGAAGCCTGAAACATTTATTGACTTCAACCAACCAAAAATTTAAAAAAACAAATATTACAAATATTACAAATTTGAATATAAATGTAAATTTTTTACAACAATTGGGCAGCTCAGAACAGAAATCTCCATACCAAAAGTGATGTCCCCGCGAAATCTTTGCACAATTTTGTTATTTCCTAGTGTGGGTGTTTCTGATTTGACTTATTTGACTGTTTGCGACGTTATGATGATGATGAAATGATCATGTAACAGATCATGTGAACTTTAATTTTAGATAAAATTTAGTTTTCCTACTCCTAGGTTTTCAAGCCAAAACCAGATTGTTGTAATATTTTTCCCAAATAAACGGAATTATAAGCATATTTTTTTAACTTTTTTTTTTTTAAATGGAAGATTAAAGCTGAATTCGCCAACCGGTTTTTTTTAAGATTTTTCTAGGTTGGTTTTCACCATGATTTTTGTAATCATGCTTTTTTTTGTAAATCTTGTGTTTTTCAAGTAAAATCAAAAGAAATGCAATGTTCTTGACAGGCGATTTCCTAAAATTGAGGGGGAGGGGAGGTGACTGAGATTTTCCAAATTTCAATATTATTTGGTTAAAAAACGATCATTTTGATTGACCGTAAGAAGGGAGAGAGAGATGTATGTCGAAATATATTGAATAAGAGATGAATAATGAAAACTTTTAACAAATTATCCTAATATTATAAGAATAAGGTTGCCTGATTTTTTCCAACACGTACCAAGGCCGGACAAATCCAGGTAAACCTGGCAAAATCCTGGCCAAAAACCTGGCAAAATGTTGATCGAAAAATCCAGGCAACATCCGGGTAAATTTGGTCAAAACCCAAGAATTACTCAACACAAATAATAAAAAAACTTGATTTTTGTTTTAATCGGCAGTTCTTGAATGAAATTTTTGGCATTAAAAAAACTTTTCATGATTATTTTTATAAAACTTTTTCAAAATGTTTCGATTTGGACGCATAAATAAATAAAATAAAACAAAACTTGTTTTTTGTTTGTTTGTTTTGTTTATAAAAGTGTGTACATCCGGAAAAAATCCAGGCTTTTTAAAAAAAAAAATCTGGGCAACCGGACAGAACTGGATTTTTGTCAAACTATGTATTAAATATCCGTGCAAACCCGGATAAAATCAGGCAATCTGGCAACCTAAGTATAGAACAACGAGCGAATCTATAATGTTCACTGGGAAAAAAAATAATTTGTATACCTGGTAATTTATAATTGTCATTTTAAAAGCTTTTCAAAGAATTTTTCGTTTCATATGTCCTTTTTCACACGATGTTGAGAGTTGAAAATTCAAAACAAAATATCTACATTTTATTCGTGAGCTTCTGAATATCAGCGGTCGGCTCAAAACTAAATTTTAATGATAATCATTTTGCAACTTTACGTTTGAAAAGGCATATTCTCTAGATGAATGTGGATAAATTAATGCTTTGAATTTCAAACTGAGTAGCGGTGAACAAATTCTTCATTGGAGTATTTTACTGAATTGAAATTTAAAAATTCCTCTATTTTAACTTAACATTTTAAGCCAATTACTGATCAAAGTTCTATGTGCCGTGGTATTCATAAAACTTATCAATACAGCTTTGTAAGGGTAGGGGGAGCCGAAGTAGACACAAAAAAAAATTGTATTGAAATTTTCGATTTTGAAGCGCAATTCTCGTACAAAATTATGGTTTTGATTTTTTAAATTCTCAATGTAAAAAATAAACACTCTAAGTTAAGTTTAAAATAAAATTAACAAAAACCATTTCTGGAGTATGAAGCTTCTGGAACTTTATTTGCTGTTGAATTTGTAACAAATATAGTAAAAAGAAAGTGAAAAATCGTTTGTTTTTCCTCAAATAGGTACCTACACAAAATTGCAAAATTTTTAAATTTTTTTGAGTTAAAATAAAAAAAAATGATGTGTTCATTCTAATTGTAAATACTATTCTTTAGTGAAGAGCAATTGAAATAGCCAAACTTTCATATGCAGAGTATCGAACCTTGAAGAGAATTTTAACTGAAAGTTTCAATATTATTGTGTGGATGATGTCTTGAAATCCAACAAATCTCTTAAATATCTTCCAAAAGTTAAGCTTGGTAGATTGCCTTGTTACCGAAAAAATGTCGACTGATATCGGGATAATTTGAATTCACAAGAGAAAAATTAAAACATAGGTTAACTGATTTAAGAATTTGCGTCCTAATCTCTTTGAATAATTCTAAACCTAATCAGTTCAGAGTTAAATCGACCAATGATAACTGATGATGTAGCTAACCTATATTATGATAAAAAATATTTTGAATCTATTGACAGAAAGATTTTGGAGAAGAATGTCATAAAGTGGCAAATCCCCGGACATTTTTTATTACAGATTTTGTTCCGAAGATACAACGACTTGAAAAAATAAATTGAACATACTTATTTTATGAAAATTGAATATCACAAAAGGAACGTTCGTTTTGTTAAATTTCACGTGAGCTTTCATTACGTCGTGTGAAACATCTTAAGAATTCATAAGAAACTGCTGCAAAAGTAACCGAAACAACTTTAAAATTTGCGATAGAATATGTTATTCAGACTTGAAATAATTTAAAGGAAAAAAAGATGAGACTAGTTTATGTCAGTTTTCTTATTTTTTACGTAATATAACTGTTTGTTTGCAGTTTTTACATACGACGCAATGAAAACTCACGCGAGAAGTATTTGATACTGATATTTTTTATCCATTTCACATACTTATTGCTATGATTGTATCGCCCAGAAGTCACGGTTAACTACTAACGGTCTTCAGAAAAATTGATCATTCAGATTATTGATCATAAAGTAACAAATTAGCAACAATTAATGTATGAAAAAAGTGAAATATTTAATTTTTAATTTTTTTTCTTGATGTACTCATAATTTACAACTGTTCAAAACATTTTATTTTAAGAAAGAATAAAAATCATGGAATGAAGGGTTGAGTTAAAACCTTTTTTTTTCAAACCTTTTCGATGTTTTCAAAATATAACGAAAACTATCGATTTTTAATTTTTTTTAAATATTTCGATCCAGTATAATCCTAGTGCCTTATTAGCCAGCAAGGTCATCGTAGTCGACAACTTCTTTGTCTTCTATACCAACTTGCTAAAGATCGAATTTTGATCATCGCAAAACATTGAAAATAAGAAATTAAAGCAGGTTAAGACGTTAATAGATCATAGCTTGAAATTTTCTTCATTAAACTTAGGAACCAAGATAAGTGCACGCTTGTGATTCATAGCACAAGTTAACATAAATTTTACTATGTGCAGAAAATATAACAAATACATTTGGTAAATTTAAGGGTGCATATCCCAAGTAAACAATCAAATGTTTTTGCCTCCTCTAGTTTTCGGGATAAAAATACAGATTCCGTTCGATTTTGGAAACACGCACGAACATTTTGTTTTGCCAAAATCAAATGTTACTAAATTCAAAATTTTATTTTTCTCAACATTTTCACTAATTACTACAAAAAACAATTATCATTATCATTTACATAATTTTAACTTAATTTTCCACAATTTTTAGTAATTTCTGATTTTGATGCATTTAACACTTTTCTTGTTTTGTTTAAATTTTTGTTTTTTTTTTTATGTCGTTTTTACGATTTTACTCATTCTTTATAATTTATCACTTATTCATAGTAAGTTTAAGTCTTTTCCAAATGACGGTGGAAGCTAGACATTGCACATAACGATATAATTTTATTGATTGTTTTAATTTCATGACCAAAAAAAAAAAAAGTTTATAAAAATGTATTAAGACCGTACTTCCCAATCAATGATTCGTAAATAACCTTTCGTTGTCTGGTGTGACTACACCAAATAAACTTTGAAAAAAGGATTTGAAAGTTTACGTATTTTGGCACATTTTTGCATCTGTAGGTTGTCGAAATACGAAACGAAGAATTGTTTACGAATTTGCAAAGGTAGCTGATTTTGGAAATAAATGTATATTCACCAGAAAGGAAATTTAAACAAGCGCTGCGCGCCAGATAACTTAATCTTTCCAATCCTCTTTTTTAAATTGATCTTGTGTGACTTAAACAATTTTCACGGTTCATTGATTGAAAGGTTTCACACCACTTTTTATTACATTTTTCGTAGTCATGATCTCAAAAAATTTAAAATTCCTTTCAGCATTCTTTTACACTAAGTGAATGTTTTTTAGCATTTCATAGCTGATCTAAGGTTTTTTCCGATGCATACTTTTTTGGATTTTTCTTCTAATTACTTTAGTATCAATAGAATTGTATTATGTTGTAGTTGAATATTGTTAATATTTAAGTAGCGTTTCGAGGTTTCCAAAACTATAAATTTTGTTAAAATCGGTTGAGAAACAAGAAAATTATAGAAATTATAAGCGAGGTGTGTCATATTGACACTCATGGTCTCATGGTTTTTTCAACCATGAGTCAAATCGATTCGCAGTCTTTAACATTATTGTTAAATGAGTTTAAACTTTAAATATCAATTGCTTAATGACTTTCTTGAATGATGTCAGGTGTGACCTTATAATTTCTAAAAATAGTAGAATTTTTTTTTTTTTTTAACGTTGTATATCTGAAACATGATTGAATGACGGATGATTAATTGATTCAAAATAAGCTTTGAGATTTCATGGAGCCACAAAAAACTAGAAGCAATAGATGAAATCTGACAAAAATTTTGAATTCAGGACGCTAGAATCTTTCAATATCAGCGTTTAAAACAAAGGAATCAAAAATGCTGTTCCACTGTGAAGTATTCAGTAGGGAAGAGTGGGGTTTCATGGGCCACTTTTTCTCTTTGCTTCATAACTTCTTTATTATAGAAGATAAAAAGATAAAAATAAATGAAAAGGTTTACTAAATTTTTAAAGTATCATTATTATTTTTTGTATATTTTTAAAAACATGAACTTCCCGAGTTCAAATTGTTAAAGAAGTATTTTTTGGATTTTTAAAAACTGTGGGAAACGTGGGCCGGGAAATCAAAATTGGCAAGAAAACGAGCAAAGTTTATGAGTTGACCCATAACCCAAATTTCATAATTCAATAAGTTAAGTTGTTTGGGTCAAGATCCATCTCTGGGTCGCAGTTTAAAATATCAATAAGTTATTTTAAAGCAATTTCAGATGAAGAAATAAAAAAGAGGGTTATGTATGATCGTATGGTTCCTTATTACTGACTCGTGAACGTTTCGGCAAAATCCCTTATAAAGGATTTTTGTTCATCTCTATTGCATTGAAAAAAAAGGAAAAAAAAATTTTATTTGGCATACAGAAAAACTTTGCAGATTGGAAAAACGTATTTTATGTTCTGAATGTGTATAAAAAACCATAATTGTAAATTTTGTCAATTTTGTCAATTTTGTCAATTTTGTCAATTTTGTCATTTTTGTCATTTTTGTCATTTTTGTCATTTTTGTCATTTTTGTCATTTTTGTCATTTTTGTCATTTTTGTCATTTTTGTCATTTTTGTCATTTTTGTCATTTTTGTCATTTTTGTCATTTTTGTCATTTTTGTCATTTTTGTCATTTTTGTCATTTTTGTCATTTTTGTCATTTTTGTCATTTTTGTCATTTTTGTCATTTTTGTCATTTTTGTCATTTTTGTCATTTTTGTCATTTTTGTCATTTTTGTCATTTTTGTCATTTTTGTCATTTTTGTCATTTTTGTCATTTTTGTCATTTTTGTCATTTTTGTCATTTTTGTCATTTTTGTCATTTTTGTCATTTTTGTCATTTTTGTCATTTTTGTCATTTTTGTCATTTTTGTCATTTTTGTCATTTTTGTCATTTTTGTCATTTTTGTCATTTTTGTCATTTTTGTCATTTTTGTCATTTTTGTCATTTTTGTCATTTTTGTCATTTTTGTCATTTTTGTCATTTTTGTCATTTTTGTCATTTTTGTCATTTTTGTCATTTTTGTCATTTTTGTCATTTTTGTCATTTTTGTCATTTTTGTCATTTTTGTCATTTTTGTCATTTTTGTCATTTTTGTCATTTTTGTCATTTTTGTCATTTTTGTCATTTTTGTCATTTTTGTCATTTTTGTCATTTTTGTCATTTTTGTCATTTTTGTCATTTTTGTCATTTTTGTCATTTTTGTCATTTTTGTCATTTTTGTCATTTTTGTCATTTTTGTCATTTTTGTCATTTTTGTCATTTTTGTCATTTTTGTCATTTTTGTCATTTTTGTCATTTTTGTCATTTTTGTCATTTTTGTCATTTTTGTCATTTTTGTCATTTTTGTCATTTTTGTCATTTTTGTCATTTTTGTCATTTTTGTCATTTTTGTCATTTTTGTCGTTTTTGTCATTTTTGTCATTTTTGTCATTTTTGTCATTTTTGTCATTTTTGTCATTTTTGTCATTTTTGTCATTTTTGTCATTTTTGTCATTTTTGTCATTTTTGTCATTTTTGTCATTTTTGTCATTTTTGTCATTTTTGTCATTTTTGTCATTTTTGTCATTTTTGTCATTTTTGTCATTTTTGTCATTTTTGTCATTTTTGTAATTTTTGTCATTTTTGTCATTTTTGTCATTTTTGTCATTTTTGTCATTTTTGTCATTTTTGTTATTTTTGTCATTTTTGTCATTTTTGTCATTTTTGTCATTTTTGTCATTTTTGTCATTTTTGTCATTTTTGTCATTTTTGTCATTTTTGTCATTTTTGTCATTTTTGTCATTTTTGTCATTTTTGTCATTTTTGTCATTTTTGTCATTTTTGTCATTTTTGTCATTTTTGTCATTTTTGTCATTTTTGTCATTTTTGTCATTTTTGTCATTTTTGTCATTTTTGTCATTTTTGTCATTTTTGTCATTTTTGTCATTTTTGTCATTTTTGTCATTTTTGTCATTTTTGTCATTTTTGTCATTTTTGTCATTTTTGTCGTTTTTGTCATTTTTGTCATTTTTGTCATTTTTGTCATTTTTGTCATTTTTGTCATTTTTGTCATTTTTGTCATTTTTGTCATTTTTGTCATTTTTGTCATTTTTGTCATTTTTGTCATTTTTGTCATTTTTGTCATTTTTGTCATTTTTGTCATTTTTGTCATTTTTGTCATTTTTGTCATTTTTGTCATTTTTGTCATTTTTGTCATTTTTGTCATTTTTGTCATTTTTGTCATTTTTGTCATTTTTGTCATTTTTGTCATTTTTGTCATTTTTGTCATTTTTGTCATTTTTGTCATTTTTGTCATTTTTGTCATTTTTGTCATTTTTGTCATTTTTGTCATTTTTGTCATTTTTGTCATTTTTGTCATTTTTGACATTTTTGTCATTTTTGTCATTTTTGTCATTTTTGTCATTTTTGTCATTTTTGTCATTTTTGTCATTTTTGTCATTTTTGTCATTTTTGTCATTTTTGTCATTTTTGTCATTTTTGTCATTTTTGTCATTTTTGTCATTTTTGTCATTTTTGTCATTTATGTCATTTTTGTCATTTTTGTCCCGTTTTGAATTTCGTTGAATTCAGTCACATAGTAATGAATGAAATTGAAAGATTTGATCTATATCATTTTTAAATCATAAGTTCATTCAGCCAAGAGTTTCTTAAAACCTTCTTTTTGAATGATAGTTATATTTGTTATTTTTTCTTAGAAATGGATAGGTAGGTACTAGAGATTACAAATTATTCCTAAGCATTTGTGGTTTCATTGATCCAGTCGAGAACGGCTGCTACATTTGAATACACTCCAGGATATCCGCCGTCACAGCCTCGGGTGAAGGACACGACGCCAACCAGCTGACCGTCAATGGCCAAAGGACCTCCGTTATCACCCCGGCACGTGTCCCTGCCACCTTGGTCCATGAACCCGGCACAGATCATCGACTCATGAATACGCCCAGCGAATTCCTTGTTGCAGTCCTCGCGATTGATGATCGGAACGTTGGCCGCCCTCAGTTCAGCATTCAATTGCCATGGAACATGAGTGGCTTCCCATCCGGATACCAGGGCCATAGTTCCGGCTTCCGGCTCTTTAATGGTCAGCTTGATGGTTTGAATCGTATTGTCGAATTGAATAGTATCCTGAAGTTCCAACAGGCAAAAATCGTAGATTGAATTTTCAATGCTGTATTCGGGATGGGACACAATCTTAGCAACTTTCTTCACTTGACCTCCGGCGGCATGTTTGGTAGATCCAATTCTAACCGAGAAACTCTTGGCATTTTTGTATGCGGTGCAGTCGGCAGCTGTAAGAATCCATTTGTCTGAGATGATCGATCCTCCGCAAACGTGTTTTCCGTTTCGTTGAAGCGACACCTGATAGGGAGTGTCATCGATCTCGATGGGAAAATCTCCACCGCTCGTTTGGGGATCGAAACGGGTTAGAGTTTTTGGTAGAATTACTTTAGCTGTAAGAATGAGAATTGTTTGTTTTACAAGAACTTGTTCCAGAAATTTCAATAAAACTTACCGTTTGCCAGCGCTAGCAAAACACAAAGATTCAGGGTACTAAATTTCGCCATTTCAAAGTCGATCGAGTGAAGAAAGCTCTTCGATTGAATGGTTGCTCTACAGCCGAAAGAGTTTTTATACATTAGGTGGTAGGTACTTGAAATATCCCATTCATAAAAACGAGAGAAAATCGTTATCACTTGGGGAACACTTTCATGTTCAAGATTGCGCATGTAGTCATTTAAGCAGAGCTTATTGTAAACACTGTTCAAAGAAGGTAACTCTTGACTCTAACCTGAGTGTGATTTTGATTAAAAAAAAACTAAGTGGGTTTTTTAACCATGAATTATCTTATCTCGTATTTGAACTAATCTTCATCAAGTAGTTCCCTCGTACTTGGTCTCGATACGTTTGAATCCTAATCCGTCCCAGATGTTTTTACACGTTCGAGTACATACTTGGATTGTTATTTAATTTGGCAACCCTTACTAAAACGGTCTATCTCTCTAGTTTCTCCCCCATTTATAGTTCTTGAAACCTTGATACGTAGGTCAAACAAGATTCTTAGACAATGTTTCGGTTCACGACGATTTAGATCACCGCTGAATGTAATTGTTCGTGGTTTCTTTTGTTGATTTTGTTCGGTGATGTTTTTAAAAAATTCGCTTGTTTTACGTTTCGGTCTACTTACCGTCCTCAGAAATTATATGTATTAAATGGTGAAACAGTCAAAATTTGGTCAAGGAAAAATTAAATTAAATTTCTTTTTTAAGTTTAATTAGTATAAAATTCAGGAAAAATATTCGGTTAGGCTTTCGCTTTTCCAAATCCGAATTGCCGGGCCTTACGCTTAACCCCTGCTATCAGATTTTGTACAGCCACCTTGTCCACCTTCTTCGCCGCCGAAAGCCAGTTTGCCTTGAACTGCTGCCCGTGCTTAGCAGTTTTTTGGTCTCCTTTAGGTTCCGCTTGACAAAAGCCCAGTATTTCTCAATTGGGCGGAACTCTGGGTGTTGGGAGGGTTCTTGTCCTTGGGAACCACCTGCACGTTGTTGGCGGCGTACCCCTCCATGGCCTTTTTACCGTGATGGCAAGATTCCAAATCCGGCCAAAACAGTACGGAACAACCGTGTTTCTTCAGGAAAGGCAGCAGACGTTTATTCAAACACTCTCTCACGTAAATTTCTTGGTTGACAGTCCCGGAAGCTATGAAAATGTTGCTTTTCAAGCCACAAGTACAGATGGCTTGCCAAACCAGATATTTCTTCGCGAATTTTGACAGTTTCATGTTCTTGAAAATATCTTCTACCTTTCCCCTTCCATTTGCCATATAAAACTCCTGTCCCGGAAGCTGCTTGTAGTCGGCTTTGACGTAGGTTTCGTCGTCCATTACCACGCAGTCAAACTTCGTCAGCATCGTCGTGTACAGCCTCCGGGATCGCGCATTGGCCGTCGTATTTTGTTTATCATCGCGATTTGGAGTCACTATCATCTTATAAGTCGATAGTCCGGCTCGTTTTTTGGCTCGATGCACGGTTGTAGACGATACACCCAGCCTATTTGCGGCATCTCGGAGAGAGAGGTTAGGGTTTCGCTTGAAACTACCGGGAACTCTCTTTGTCGTCTCAGCGGCTTCCGGTTTTCGATTTCCCCTCGATCCAGACTTCCCAGCTGTCGACAAATGTCCCCCAAACACTTTAATTACATTTGTAACGGTTGATTTGGCAAATTTTAGCGATTTTGCCAGCTTTGCGTGCGAGTAGCTAGGATTTTCGCGATACGCGAGCAAAATTTTAATATGCTGCTCTTCTTCCTTCGATGGCATTTTGACAACTGAAGAGTGAATTCCAAAATCAAATGACGTCAATATAAACTTGACGTATTTCTTTCAATTTTGCATTTAAAAAACCTGAACACCCCTCATTTTGAAGGTGTGTGTGTGTAGAATGTTGCTCCTATTTTGATTTTGGAATTCCCTAAGTTGTTTGACTAAACATGAACCTAAACAACAACAACATCATAAACAGAAGAGACGTTGAGACAACTGACGTTAGCTTAGACCAGTGATTGAATTTTGCTGAGCATGAATTGATCAACCTTCTCTCGCTCACTGCTTTGCTCGGAAGCAAAGGTTGCTTTGAGGCAGCGAAAACGACAAAACCGATGATGCATACGCTCTCAATATGGCCCGCCTTCAAGAAGCAGTATACATTCGAGGCAGCGAATCCAAAAAACCAAACGAATGGCTCTCACTCATCTCCTGTTACATTCTTGAGGGAACCGAATTCAAAAGGCAGAGCAAACCCGAGTCTCCTCGTTTGTGCCTGGATCGAATACCCGAGGTTTTTCTGCTATTGCTATTATTTCACAGCAACCGCACGCAGGCAGCTAGTTTTTTCGTTTCTTTTTCCTCCCCCCTCTTTACACTATACGTTGCGGGCCGTGCAACGCAATAAGTTCCGTTGTTTTTGTTGTTGCCTCAACCTTTGCGGCGAGGTTGAAGATGTTCTCCTCAACGACAGCTGTCGGCTGGAGTTATTCAAATTCAACAACGTAAATGAGTATGTGTGCCTCGTCTTCTTCATGCATCATGTAGCAACCGAACGTTGAGAGAGTTCGTTCGGGGCAGCAAACGGATAGTGTCTCTCAGAGCAGATCCTCCTCATGGGGGGAGGTTTGAATGAATGTATATGTATCGTCTCCTGTATAGCTATGCGAGGCCTCAAAGTGTGTATTTTGAATGCCTCTGATGAGAAAATTGGTGAGGATTTCAATCACTGGCTTAGACAAACAAGAAGAAGGTAGAAGAATGCAGACGGAGGTCTTTGCCAAGAGAGGACTCCTAAGGTCTCCTCTACTAAGCAAAATAGTAAAGGAGCTAGGGGAGGAGATTGGCAGGAAGGTTTCCAAGAAAGCGGGAAAACCCCCGGTCGCAGATGGGTTCACTGAACACTTCAGTAGTTTCCAGCAAGAGGAGCAGATGGTCAACAAGATGTAGGAGTTTGTGCAAAGTATCTACAACGTGCACACGCACATCAAGACCTGGGTTCCGAAATTGTCGGTGTTTCTGCGGAGTGCCGTCAAGGAACGAACAGAACTGGTGCGGAAAGCCGAGGCTGCGAAAAAGTGATTGGAGGAATCAAAACTGATTGCTTCTCAAGGACCTTCCAAGGAGTCCAAGCCAAGAAGAACCGCGAAAAGAGATCGCGACTCCCCCGTCGTAAACGATTCCTCCACAAAAACGGAAGGGTACGGGCTACGAGGATGCAGACGTAGAAATCAATGCAGAAGGCTGGTGAATGGTTCGTAACAGAAAGGAGAATGCGAAAAGAAAGACCGTCCTGAAGCCAGATCCACCCCCAAAACCAAAACCTCAACGGGTGATGTCCAGGGGTGATTCCCTTATCGTGGAAACGAAAGAAGGCACAATGTGTGCGGACTTGTTCCGAAAGTTACTCGCAGAGCAAAAGCTATCTGCTTTTGGCGAGAGCGTCACCAAAACAAGACGCACCCAAAAAGGCGAACTGCTCTTCGAGCTTTAAAAGGACCTGACGGTAAAGAGCACCGACTTCAAATAGCTTGTTGAAAGTACCCTAGGCGATGAAATGACTGTCCGAGCGCTATCGCAGGTCGCATCTATTGAATGCAAGGACCTGAATGAGTTTACCACTGCAGAGAAGCTCGAGAAAGCACTCTTCAGCATACTTCGCGTGAGCAACGAAGCTAATAAAGCTATAAAACTGAGAAAGGCGTACGGTGGAATGTAGATTGCGATGATTCGTCTCTCGCCAACAGCGGCCAACTCGTCACTGCCGGTAGGGAGTGTAAGAGTTGGGTTGTCAGTGGAGCACTTTAGAATCGCGCCCAGGATATCAAAACAAATTCAATGCTGCTTTCATTGCTGGGACTGGGAGAAGGATACACCGAAGTGGTGGCGACGACCAGCTTACTGGTGGACCTCAGAACTTGCTGAACTTCGTACTAGCTGCCCAAAAGGCAGACGACGAGCTCAACGGGTGAGAAACGAAGCCGATAGAGAAACGAGACGGTCCGTTTACCAACCAGGCAGGGTGGCACTTAAGTGAGTTATTAAAACAAGCATGCTACAGAGCGTTATGCCAGAGCGTAGATGATAATCCATGGGGCCAAGACTATAGAGTTGCACTGGCGAGATTCGGTGGCCCAAAATCGCCGACCGGAAAGTGTCCGGAAAAAATGAAAGAGATCGTTTCACATCTTTTCAGGTAGCATGGCTCGACTTACCCGTACGATGCGGGAGCCCACGACATCGATCCAGTAACGAACGAGGAACTTGTAGCTATCACTAAGAAACTTGCGGAGAATAAGGCCCCTGGTCCGGATGGAATCCCAAATGTAGTGCTAAAGGTAGCGGTACAGACCATTCCGGATACCTCAAGGTTGGTGCTACAAAACTGTCTCGACAAGAAATCTTTTCCCAATTCGAGGAAAACGGCGAAGTTGGTGCTACTACCGAAACCTGGGAAACCCCCTGGACATCCAAAGACCCATTTGTCTGCTGTACATCCTTGGTAAAATGCTGAAGAGGATAAGTTTCAACAGACTTATTACCTACACAGAAGGCGAAAGTGGACTGTCGAACAGATAGTTCGGTTTTCGGAAAGGGAGATCTACGGTGGACCACAACCAAATGGTGACGGAGTACACGAGGCGTGCATATAAAAGAAAGTGAACAGGGGTTCGTCACTGCGCCATTGTGACGATAGACGTTAAGAATGCCTTCAACAATGCCAGCTGGGAAGCTATTGCCAAAGTGCTTCACAAGATGCGTGTTCAAAATTCCCTCTGCAGGATAATAGGAAGCTTCTTCGAAAATCGAGTCCTGATGTACGAAACGAAACTGGATTACGATCTACTGCCCTAACCGTGGGTGTTTCATAGGGTTCCGTACTCGGACCTGTGGTTTGGAACGCCATGTACAATGAGGTGTTAACGCTGAAACTACCAGCAGGCGTGCAGATTGTCGGATTTGCTGACGATATTGTGCTCATGATCACCGGCGAAACAATCGAGGAGGTTGAAGACCTTGCCTGGACCTGGATGGAGGGAGTTAAGCTTCAGTTAGCTCACCACGTAGGACACACGACATCTTCGAAACAGCAGCTGAAATACCTTGGGGTAAAGGCTGACAATCACTTAAGCATTGGTGCACATGTCAAATACTGTTGTGAAAGTGCATCGAAAGTCATCATTGATTCATTGGCCTGGATTATGCCGAACTGCCATGGCCAAGAGTAGCAAGAGACGTCTCCTTGCGAGCGTAGCACTGTCGAAACTACGATACGGAGGAGCGCCAGAAGATCCGCCATAGAGGTAGAGCGCAACAGATCAAAACTACGGAGCACACATCGGCTGATGCAGGACCATATTAGCAAATGCAGCCTCTGTCATCGCGGGCCTGATCCCCATCGACATAATTCTGGAGGAGGATATGGAGTTTTACGAAGCAAGAGTTGTTAGAGGAGTGCGTAGAGTTCAACGAGCAGCGTCAATGCTCAAGTATACTATATTGTACTGTACTGTACTATGCTATACTATTCTATACTATACTATACTATACTATACTATACTATACTATACTATACTATACTATACTATACTATACTATACTATACTATACTATACTACACTATACTTTACTATACTATTCTGTACCACTTGTCTGTCTTCTTACTCTATAAAAATACCATTTAAAAAGAACCTACGCTTTTGAACAAATAATCTCAAAATGCCGTGCCATAAATTAATTTTTAAGTGATTCAAACATTTATTCCTCCTCAACCAAATGACCACAAATCCGCAGCTGAACCCAGGCACTCAAACACACACAGACCGGAAGTGGAGCCGCTATTTTGTCTTTAATTTTTAATGCTATTACCCAAAAGTTGACTTTTCGAAAGCACCGACGCCACCGCCCAAAAAGCCCATCAACTGCAGCTGTCCAGGCTTATTTCCGCTCCGGTGCTGCCAGATTCCGAAAATCCTACCAAAGCAAGCTGCAACTTGCAACAATCTCATCGCTGCATAAAAAGCACTGGAAATGGTTTTTGGAGGAAACAAAAAACCAAAAAAAAAATCTAGGGAAATAAAAATCTGTACGCCAAAGAAGTGGCAAACAACTGTACCAGCATTACGACCAGAAAACTTTTCTAGGGGAGAAAAAAAAAACTCTCACTGGCCTTCAAGGGAGCAAGTCGAACAAGTTAAAAACTTCAAAAGAAACAATATGAAAATCGGAATGAAGGATACAAGAAGTCAACCGGCCAGAGTGCAGGAAAGCGAAAATGCAATTCAAATGGCAAAACCCAACTGCAGCTGCCACGACTCCCAGAAGTCAAATCGCAATATGGAGGATGCATTTTGGTTTGTGGATCAAACTGGTATTTGGTCTTATGGTGAGGAAAAAAAAATTGAAATAAAAAAAAATTATTTTGTTTTAAACGTTTGAAACAGTAACTGAATAAAAGAAAAAAATAACGTTAAAAAAATTAAGGATTTTTTGTACAGTGTATTTAGTTCAGATTATGATAAAAACTTCAGCTTGACAGTTCATGTTGACCAGTAGAAAAAAAATTCTTACGAAAGATAGAAACCATTGCATTGCATTGGCCTTCAATTTGGAAGCAGAAAATGCTTCCGGGGAAAAACATCAAAGCTTTTAAGAGGATAATTTTTTGGTTGCAGGTTAGGTGCAAAATTCTTTACGAATTGTGTTGCATACTGAATATTATTACTAAATTCAAAAGTAAATTTCACTTTGATCAACTTTTGTGCAATTTTTTCTTTCTATTCAATTAAAGATGAAAAGCTAAAATATTATTTTAGAATAAACAGCTTCATACCAAAACTCATGTTTCCCGTATAAAGGAATACTCCAGATTTTTTTTTTAACCTTAAAAGCGTCAGCTGTTTCGATTATCAAACTGAAAATTTTGCAAAAATAGCTGCCAAACTTCTGACGGCCATCTGTTACGCCTGCTGATGAAATACGACAGTGTTGTCTCCGAAAACAGGAATCAAACCAAAAATTTGTAGCGGCGCCAGAAGAAAAGCCCAAACAATAAGTAACGACTAACGGAGAAAAACTAGTGGAACATCAGAAATTGCCTTTTTTTGCTGCATAATCTCAGACCTCAAGAAACGAAAAAAAAAACTTCTGTTAGAGAAAAAGCCTGTCGGCCGATTCTTGCGGTTGACTTTTTGACACCAGTTTTCGGTGGCTATTCCTCCTGCAATGCCTCTTTTGAACCTTTCTCTGGGAGCAAGTATGAATGGCATAGAAATTCAGTTTGTCACCAGGTTTTTTCCCCTGTTTCTGTCCAACGTCTACAGTCTGTTGAATGAAATTGAGAAAAAATGGTTCCATACTTAACGAAACCCGGTGGAGACATGCTTGGTCTAAACAGGAAGTGGACCCGGTATTTGAATTTTGCTTTTGGTGGAGGCTCGGAGGAAGAAGGTTCATTTTTCATGCTGAACTTGATGGGAGCATGAATTTTTTTTACCGAGTCCGCCGATTCAGAAAGAAGCCTCTTTTTCCCAAAAACTGTGGGCTGATGGGTTGCGGGTTGATTGTTTTTTTTATTTCGTCTTCTTCTGTATTCCGGTAAAATGCCTGGCAGAACAGACCATTTTCAGATGAATGGATGACGGAGATTTTTCCCGCTGTCAGAAACGTCGGGCCAAAAACCGAGGACAAACTGTGCTGGGAATAAATTATTACCCGTTAATGCTGGGTGCGATTCTTTTTTCCTACCCACTTTCTCTTGAATTTTTTTTTCTGTTCCTGTTCACTCCCGGATTTCAATTTTCATTCGCGTTTCGCAAATGAGTTTTCCTACCTTGGGAAAATGATGTACCTACCGATCCCTTTCGGATGTGGTATTGTGGAATGATGGGGATCATTTTTCCCCGAAATTGCACTACCCATTTAATTCAACCAGCTGGAAAGCTGAGAAATCGCTTCGGATTTTTGTCGGCTTCAAAAGCAACTTGGGTTTTCGATGATGTTTCAAATTGTATATTTAAGAGAGAAAAATTGGAAATAAAATCAAAATTTAAAAATAAAAACTATTAAAAATTTGTTTAAAAAAAACTTTTGAAGATGATTTCAATTTTTTTTAAGCCTGGAAGCCAATCATCTTATATTTCAAATTGAGAAAATTGAAAAAAAATTATCAAATTGAAAATAATTTAAAAAAAATTAAAATTTAAAAATATTGACAAATTTAAAAAAAAACTTGATAAACATTGAAAAAATGAAAAATTTAAAAATTTTTGGAAAAATTAAACGAATTGAAAGAATTGACTGAAAAAAAAACAAATAAAATTGAAAAAAATTACAAATTGAATAAATTGACAAAAAATTTACAAAATTAAAATTAAAAAAACAATTGAAGAAATTGAGAACATTTAAAAACTTGAAAATATGGAAAAAAATTTCAAAATAAAAAAAAAAAATAAAAAAATAAAAAAAAAATCAAAATAATCAAACTGAGAATATTGACAAAAAAACACATTGACAAAATTTAAAATTGACAACATTGACAAAATTGACAAAATTGACAAAATTGACAAAATTGACAAAATTGACAAAATTGACAAAATTGACAAAATTGACAAAATTGACAAAATTGACAAAATTGACAAAATTGACAAAATTGACAAAATTGACAAAATTGACAAAATTGACAAAATTGACAAAATTGACAAAATTGACAAAATTGACAAAATTGACAAAATTGACAAAATTGACAAAATTGACAAAATTGACAAAATTGACAAAATTGACAAAATTGACAAAATTGACAAAATTGACAAAATTGACAAAATTGACAAAATTGACAAAATTGACAAAATTGACAAAATTGACAAAATTGACAAAATTGACAAAATTGACAAAATTGACAAAATTGACAAAATTGACAAAATTGACAAAATTGACAAAATTGACAAAATTGACAAAATTGACAAAATTGACAAAATTGAAAAAATTAACAAATTTGACAAAATTGACAAAATTGACAAAATTGACAAAATTGACAAAATTGACAAAATTGACAAAATTGACAAAATTGCCAAAATTGACAAAATTGACAAATTTGACAAAATTGACAAAACAGATTAAATTGACAAAATTGACAAAATTGACAAAATTGACAAAATTGACAAAATTGACAAAATTGACAAAATTGACAAAATTGACAAAATTGACAAAATTGACAAAATTGACAAAATTGACAAAATTGACAAAATTGACAAAATTGACAAAATTGACAAAATTGACAAAATTGACAAAATTGACAAAATTGACAAAATTGACAAAATTGACAAAATTGACAAAATTGACAAAATTGACAAAATTGACAAAATTGACAAAATTGACAAAATTGACAAAATTGACAAAATTGACAAAATTGACAAAATTGACAAAATTGACAAAATTGACAAAATTGACAAAATTGACAAAATTGACAAAATTGACAAAATTGACAAAATTGACAAAATTGACAAAATTGAAAAAATTAACAAAATTGACAAAATTGACAAAATTGACAAAATTGACAAAATTGACAAAATTGACAAAATTGACAAAATTGACAAAATTGACAAAATTGACAAAATTGACAAAATTGACAAAATTGACAAAATTGACAAAATTGACAAAATTGACAAAATTGACAAAATTGACAAAATTGACAAAATTGACAAAATTGACAAAATTGACAAAATTGACAAAATTGACAAAATTGACAAAATTGACAAAATTGACAAAATTGACAAAATTGACAAAATTGACAAAATTGACAAAATTGACAAAATTGACAAAATTGACAAAATTGACAAAATTGACAAAATTGACAAAATTGACAAAATTGACAAAATTGACAAAATTGACAAAATTGACAAAATTGACAAAATTGACAAAATTGACAAAATTGACAAAATTGACAAAATTGACAAAATTGACAAAATTGACAAAATTGACAAAATTGACAAAATTGACAAAATTGACAAAATTGACAAAATTGACAAAATTGACAAAATTGACAAAATTGACGAAATTGACAAAATTGACAAAATTGACAAAATTGACAAAATTGACAAAATTGACAAAATTGACAAAATTGACAAAATTGACAAAATTGACAAAATTGACAAAATTGACAAAATTGACAAAATTGACAAAATTGACAAAATTGACAAAATTGACAAAATTGACAAAATTGACAAAATTGACAAAATTGAAAAAATTGACAAAATTGACAAAAATGACAAAATTTACAAAATTGACAAAATTGAAAAAATTGACAAAATTGAAACAAATGACAAAACTGAAAAAATTGTCAAAATTGACAAAATTGACGAAATTGACAAAATGGACATAATTGATAGAATGACTTTAAGAAGCATTCAAGAAAAAGAATTTTTTTTAATTATATTTTCAATTTTTTCTTACCATTTTTCAAACAGAACACTTTCGTCATAGAACATACATGAAATTAAAAAAAGAGAAGAAATCTTTTAGATTTTGATATATTTATTTTTGAAGTTTGGGTTATAATATCCTAGAAACCTAAGAATAACTTAAACATTTCCGGAACATAAAGTTTGAACTCAAAGTTTTTTCGAATGTCTATTTGTTTGAGTTTTTTATTCATTAAACATATCTGGATTTAATATAAATAAACTTTCAGAAAGCTTTTTCATGCCTTGATTTGTTTATCAATCTTCGTTCTTCGAACAAGCTTAAAATAGCTTAAATCGAAGAAAAGAATTTATGACATTCCAAGGAAAACACAACCGGAAAATTTCCGCCACGCTCCAATAAATCTGTGATCAAAAAAAAAACCCCGGCGGGACTAAACGAGAATCCAATAAAAGTTAACGATACACCACCAGCAGAAGAAAAAAAATCTCTGAAGAAAACCAAACTCAACTGCTGTTAGTCAGTCAACAACAGCGACCAATTTCCAGAAACTGACAAACGACGACGGCCAAGAATCCGTCTCCTGTCGCTCATTTGGAGCGGCTGATTTCTACAAATTAATTAAAAATTTTACGATTAATTATACCGCGTTAGTCAACGCGCCACGGGACCGAAAATTGCGTGTTGGCACATTTACGCTCGGACAATTTTCGACTTTGCGTGGGGATTGCTTCGGGGGAAAATGGAACTCAGGCGTACGCCGCTGCCGGTCAAATCGAGAATGCAAACAGAAAAGGGCGAATGAAAAAGGAACACCTAAATGTTTGATTTTGGGTTTCTTTTTGGTGGTACAGTGGGTGAAAAAAAAGATAAACTTTTGTGAATTCATGCCATTTTTATATCAAATCTGAAGATCTGAAGTTCCAAAATGGCTGAGTAGAAGTTTCCCAAAGGAATGGATATTTCATTTGTGTAGAACAAATCCGCGAAAGCAGTCATGATTAAGTGGAGATGGGACCTTTAGGGGCCTTTTACGTGACTTGTAAGAGAGTATTAATTATGAGTTTTGTACAAGTTTGAGACAGTTTTAACAAGACTTTTTTCCATTTGACCACTTTCCTTAAAATTTTTCCAAGCTGACTAACGCCAGGAGACACTGTCCCAGTCTTTTCTCTCAATTTTGCATTCTCTTTCCCGTCTTAACTTCATTCTCGCCCCCACCCGCTTAAGATAAGATTGTTATCGGGAGTATCATCGTTTTTAAGGGAGTTAATTTTCATGCAAACTGGTGGTGGAATCCTTTTGATATGGCGTCGCATGGTTTGTTTTCTGGGATCGTTCCGGTGCTGGTTAAATTTTTTCTTCTCGCTTTTCGTTCCGTTTGCTTTGGTTTGAATTTGTGATTTTTTTTCCGTTTTCTCCGAGATACTTTCACCGACTTCCGAAAGCCAAACTTCAAACTAGAAAACGAAGCATGAAATTTGATTTTGATTGGATTCCGGATCATCATCTCCCGGTATCGTTTCTTTTTAATGTAAATTGAACAGAGAGCGAGCCCGGAATTGGAAGGTGTATGTGTCGAATAATACCATCTATCCGAAAGTGAGCCTTCATTTAGAAGCATATAAAAGATATTGGCACAGAAATTGGATTTCAACCGTTGTAGTGGTGGATTGAAGGAGCAAAGTCAATTGGAGTTGTTTTCGGAAAAAGTCTGAGGTAGTCTGTGGCGGTGGATTATCTAGGGCCATTACGTTTGTGGCTTTGATTCTACGGCCAAGGATTAGTGTGATGGTATTTTCTTCTTTGGGATTAATCCATTGGGTTGTTGGAGTTTGTTTTTTTGGAGTCGTGTTTCCCAAAGTAAATATCATCGATATATTATCGGCAAACTCGATCAATAAAAAGTTTCATTAAACATTGACTTTTAATAATAAAACAAGCAAAAGCAAATCGATACCATTAAATCACAACATCAAAACAATTGAAAATACAATTACATACAACCACCATACAATTACAATACAATTACAATACAACTACAATACAATTACAATACAATTACAATACAATTACAATACAATTACAGTACAATTACAATACAATTACAATACAATTACAATACAATTACAATACAATTACAATACAATTACAACACAATTACAATACAATTACAATACAATTACAATACAATTACAATACAATTACAATACAATTACAATACAATTACAATACAATTACAATACAATTACAATACAATTACAACACAATTACAATACAATTACAATACAATTACAATACAATTACAATACAATTACAATACAATTACAATACAATTACAATACAATTACAATACAATTACAATACAATTACAATACAATTACAATACAATTACAATACAATTACAATACAATTACAATACAATTACAATACAATTACAATACAATTACAATACAATTACAATACAATTACAATACAATTACAATACAATTACAATACAATTACAATACAATTACAATACAATTACAATACAATTACAATACAATTACAATACAATTACAATACAATTACAATACAATTACAATACAATTACAATACAATTACAATACAATTACAATACAATTACAATACAATTACAATACAATTACAGTACAATTACAATACAATTACAATACAATTACAATACAATTACAATACAATTACAATACAATTACAATACAATTACAATACAATTACAATACAATTACCCATGCATGCAATCGAAAGAAATTGACATAGTGTTGGATTTTTTTTTCGAATACACTCTTTACATGCGATAAAGAACTCAATGAATTACGAGATATTGTGAATGGAAATGGCTTTTTTTAGATAAAAATATTGTTATCGTGAATCATTCAACATTCATTCCTTTCTACTTTTCAAACGCAAAACTCCATCGAAGGCGTTCAAATCAACACAATAATAAGAGCGCACTACTGGGTAGTGTCTTCAACAGCAAGTCTGCCATCTCTCTTGACTCAGTACGTACAAAAGTCTTTGTCTTCGGAACCGTTGTAGATGATGTTTGCTCGCATTAACAGCGAAACAGGAAAAATGGAAAGCAGCGAAACAACAGCTGCGGAAAAAGGATTTCGCGTTCTTTAATTAGTGAAAGGAAAAACGTGACAAATTAAAATCCAAGCCCGAAAAACTACACCCCGATCTACTGTCTAGCTAAAGCTACCATGAAGAAAAGCAACTGCTAGTTGGAAATTTTTCCTCGGAACCCATTTCATCGTCCTCCAGAATGAGAATGGAACGAAACAGAACGGATCGACACAGAAAAGGCAATGACTTTTGTACCGAGTTTCAGGGGACGAGGACGACGATGGACCAAGGCAAATTTGTGGAAGGGTCAAATGATGAAGCGTGACAAGTACAGAGAAAATTGTGCTTTGTCCTGGAAGAAAACTTGTTTCGAAGCTCTCGATTTTTGCAGCACCCGATGAATTAAGTGGTGTTTGAAAGTTGCCGATGTTGTTGCTTCCTTTGTTGTTGGTTTTTCTCTTTCGCACAATGCTAGTTATTAATCATCCAGGGTGTACGGCGAAAATGCTCCTCCGAGCAAGTTCCTTTTGTGGTTGAATTTGGCAGCCAACTTCCGGTTCGGCAAAATATTCACCCACCCACAACATAGTTCTCCCCGGAAACCAATCCGAATTCATCCTCCCGGCAGCCTTTTCTTTCTTTTCATGTTGGCTTTCGGTGTCGTCTCGGTTGCTCGTAATTAATCACAACCCAGCGTAATGGACCATTACGAAAAACTGTTTCGGTTTAACAACTTCCGGGAGATGAATTATTTTCGATTGGACCGACACAAGAGATACGCCACAGGAACAATCACAAAAGGTGCGGTGGGTGGACAGAACTAATTTGAAGCTCTCACTCGAGTGAAGGGAAAGATGAATGAAGCTGGAAATCGATATCACTGGAAGTACAAATGATACCTGACAAAACAATGGTAGTTTAGCAAATGGAGGAATAAGCCATAAGATTATTGGCTATCTACCAAAGATAAAGTATGCTCTTTTGTACCCAAACTTTATTATGATGAAATAGAGAATGTATGAAGTAGCATTTTTTTGTTCAATATTCAAAATTCATATTCCAAGACGCACAGATTAAGCCAATTGGAGTTGTGTAGTTTCATAATTAATCTTTTAAAACTTTTTAAATGCATTTTATTTTTTAAATGATTTGATTGAATGTTAGAATAGATATGTTTCATTTATCGTGTGTTTTAAAGGAGTTCTAAGAGTACTGAAATTCAAAACAATCTCAATAAAACAGGTTTTTTTAGCTATGCTTCAAATATAAAATTTTGGATAAATAAAAAAGATACTTGTAATTGTATTCAAATATCTCGGACTGCATAACACTGACTTGGAAACTCTTTTTGTATTTATTAGGTGTTTATTGTTACATATAATGAACAGTATTGTTGATATTAGTGAAGCTGTAATAGAAAAAATCAAAATAAAAAATGCATTTTTTAGAGAAAATTTGGCATTAGCGAAAGTTTTAGTCTCGATAGTGAAATTTAAGAAATCTGATTTTCTATGGACCGTAACTGTCAATTTAAAACAAAGATTGAAAATAATTATTCACCAAAATTGGTAAGAAATTGAAGAAGTTGTGGTTATTGTACTAATTCAGTAGTAATTGATTTTTAAATAATTTTACGAAACGCACTGTACTAATTTAAAAAATTGGAAGAATTAATGATAAATCTCACTCGCTCCAAAATAAAACTGATCATCAATATACCAGAAGGTCTCTATTGTGAGAGATATTTTCCGGTTTTATACTCGAGTGAAGCCAAAAATTCTTTATTTTCATTGATGACTTTTTTCTTTGATGACTGATTGCTTTTTATGGATATTTTTCTCTTGAATCCTTAGTTGAGACAAATATTTCACACCAAGACTGCAACACAATTGAAATTTAAACAAAAAAGTTATTGAGTTTCAAATATTGTGTTTTGGCCGCAAATTTTCGTCTTGTACGTGATGCGTAAAATGTACTCATTACAAGTTAGACGACAATTTGCGGCCAAAATACAACCTATGAACCGCAATACACTAAGGTTTTTTTTTTACGCGGTATTGATTCCGTCGTTAACGTATAGGACTTGGAATATTTTCGCTTAAAAAACGTGTTGATTCGTGAAAGCCGTGTAGAAGAATCATATCCATGGCAAAAAACCGCGTAAAAAGAAGCCGTGTTAGTAGAACTGAGCAAAATCAAACCGCGTAAAAAAGACCTTAGTGTAATTTTTTTTTTATTCA
The DNA here is from genome assembly GCF_029784155.1 of Uranotaenia lowii. Classification (NCBI taxonomy): domain Eukaryota; kingdom Metazoa; phylum Arthropoda; class Insecta; order Diptera; family Culicidae; genus Uranotaenia; species Uranotaenia lowii. Next base: position 335,643,087 of record NC_073693.1, read on the forward strand.
AGTTCAATCGTGTTGCAGTCTTCGTATGAAATATTTGTTTTAATTAGGGATTATGTCACATGGTCGATTATGTCACATGGTCCGATTATGTTGCATGGTTGGATTTTGTCACATGGTCCGATTACTTTGCATGATTGGATTATGTAACATGGTCAATTATTGTTGGCGACGATCTTACTCACATCTCACCAACTGTTATACTGAACATCCCACAGTGGATATTACCATCGAATGACAAGAGAATAGAGTGATAGGAGCGTAAGGTAATTTTCGAGACTGTTATCAGCTCTCAGGGAGTTAGTCTAGCTCAAATCATCAGCCAATAAACGCCAACTTGTATCGAATGTAATTCTTGTCGGTCAATACAGTTTTCTTATAAATTCTATCGTAGTACTTTACATTTTGATTTTTATCAACCAATCGAAGAAAATTTACCTGGTTAGATGCGCGAAAGTTTGCTGAGTAGAACGATACCAAAATTAGTGGAATTACGTGTGTCCACTGCTGTGTAAACGCCCTTGAATGCAACGACCATAAGGTCTATCATCCCCAACGATAGAATCTAGTGTCGGCCGTAAAACTACGGCTTAAGCATTCCTGCATGCATAGGAAGTGATCTTACACCTGGCTCAGCTCACGAATCAAGGGGACAACATTTTATGGTGCCGTGACCAGGATATGCGGCTGAGCTTGATACTGGTATCCTTTGTATTCGATCAACTATTGTTCCTGGCCAAGCCAAGTTTTAGCGCCAATCGCCATTGAATTGCAGTTGCATTACTTCATTGTTATATAAAATATTTCAACACCATCGTCAGCCATCAATTTGCATGCTCTGGCAGTCGACACCATTTTGCATGAAAATCTAAAGGATAAGCATCGAAGTCTGGTCAAAGCTCGAGATCGAATTTTTCAGGGCCTAAACTAAGTGGGCCACAGCAACCTACCTTTTGAAGCTGACTGAGATTACTATTTGCAACTGGCTTACAGCACGAGAGAAAGGATATTTAAAGTACAAGGCCTTGGAACTACAGGCCTCAGGTGAGTGCCTGTCCAACCATATACTGCATGTTAAGTGGTGTTACCTGGGATTTTTATCTACATTTCATGAATAAACGAGCATTCCACTAATGCTGATGCGGTGATCTTCAAGCATCTATTTATTCATACCATCAAACGGGCAACCGCAAGGAATTCACACGATTGACGATCAAGACTCTGACAACAAACTGACTCGATAAATTGGTATGCTTGGATGCCGATATCTTTTGGAAGTTCGAGTAATATTTGAATACAAGGCTTGATTGAAACAGGCATCAGGTGAGTGTCTTTCCAACATTTTAAGGTGCTTGATTGGTGCTTCCTGGGAAATTCATTTTTCATTCTCGGTGTATAAACAACGTTTCGAGCGACGATCACGAGTGGGAGAATACAACGAGGAAAGGCTGCCTGAAATCGATATCCTTCAATTTTTGGGTGAAGTGTGCTCCCAAGCTTAATCTGAGATATACAACAAAATTCAAGGAGTAACAATAGAATCTTGTCCTGACGGAGGCCGGAAGCTGCTGGTTAAACAAAATCAAGGCCTAATTTGAACAGGCCTCAGGTGAGTGCCTGTCCAATAAATTTTCCAGCTTTAGGCGGTACTTCCTAGGATTTTTGGTTTTCTCTTTTTTCGGTGAGCCCTTATAACATTCTGAGGTGGTGATCCTACGAGCTGAGCTGATTTGAAAAAAAAAAATACAAGGACTAATAACGATAGGCCTCAGGTGAGTGCCTGTCCAATCAGCTCTACGTTAAAAGGCGGTACTTCCTTGGTTTTCTTGTTTTCATTTCCGGTTTTGAATCGAGATTTTCTTTGCTGGTCTGGTAGTGGTAGGCAATGGAAGAACTAAAGGAATCTTTGAGAAAGAGGCAGCGTCTTTTCGAAACTCTGAGAACGGTTAGTCAATTTTTGGACAATTACGACGATACTAAAAAGGGCAAGTTCAATCGAGGATAGAAAAATTGGACGTAAAATATTCAAAATTTGAAAACCTGCAGGATGCTATCACTGATTTAGATGTTGCAGGAGAGTTTGAGGCAAAAAGCTATGAGGCATCAGCTAGATTTGAGAATTTATATTTTGAGCTTCGGTCTGCGCTGTTGGCAAAACTTCCAGCACCATCTACTGCGCCGATGTCAGCATCTGTTCCGTCTTCACATTTTGATGGCGAGGCACAGCACTACTTTGGGTTTCCACACTGGTGTGAAATTACCACAGATTTCCATTCCAGACTTCGATGGCGACTATCAAAACTGGCTCTCATTCAAAGCCACGTTTGTTTCCCTCATTCACGACTCTTTAGAACTGAGTGACGTACAAAAATTTCATTACTTGAAATCTGCAATGAAAGGTGAAGCATCCAAATTAATTGAATCGTTGACGCTTACAAATGAAAACTATAGCATCGCCTGGGAAACGGTTTCAAAACGCTATTCTAATGAAAAGCTTCTAAAAAAAAGGCACTTGCAGGCAATTATGGAGTTTCCCAAAATCCAACACGCAAATTCGACAACTATCCACGCACTGGTTGATGAATTTGAGCAACGGCTGAAAATACTTAAGCAACTTGGGGAGAACGTTGATCAGTGGGGAGCAATGATAGTATTCTGGATGAGTTCAAAATTGGATATCGGGACGTTACAACTCTGGGAAGATTTTTCTGCAAATTTGGAGAACCCCTCTTTTTCGGATCTGGTTACCTTTTTGGAAAGACGAACTCAAGTTTTGGACGCAGTATCATCAAATTTCTCGAAAAACAGTGATCGAGGGGGAATCAGAAGGCAAAGAGCAATTGTGCATACTATTACGGAAGGGGATCGGAAAGATTCGGGATGTTCGTTTTGTGGAAACTCGCACTATGTCGCACATTGTAACAAGTTTTTGAAACTGGATCTATCGAGTAGGCTGGAATTTGTTAATACAAAGCGGCTTTGTAGTAGCTGTTTAAGAAGTGGTCATTGGGCTAGAGATTGTAATACGCGATTCAGATGTCGCTCTTGTGGAAAAAAACACCATTCTCTGATCCACCCAGGGTATTCTAATGCGAACACGGAGGCAAGCGTGAATCAGGCAGAAGTGTCCAGCGAAACTGAAGAAGGAAGCGAAATCGTGGAATCCCGAGAGCAGCCAAATCCTGTGGGATCATTTAACGTCGGAGTAAAATCATCATGCATTTTCTTATCCACGGTAGTTTTGCTAATTCGAGATTCCAGTGCAGTGGTGGCAAGCAACTCGCCAGGGCATTACTTGATAACGGTTCACAAACAAATATAATAAGTGAAAGGTTATGTCAGTCTTTGAAGCTCAAACGCAGATCTGTTAATGTTCCCATTTGCGGTGTTGGTCAATCAGAATCCCACGCTCACCACGCAGTTTCCACCGCAGTCGGTTCGAGGATTACGGACTTTCAGGTCAATCTGGATTTTTTAGTCCTTCAACGTGTGACCTTTAACTTGCCATCTGCCGATATCAACGTTGCCACTTGGGATATTCCTCAACATCTGCAACTAGCTGACCCAGAGTTTAACAAATCTAAATAATCGTATCGATCTACTTATAGGAGCGGAACACTTTTACCGTTTTCTTTACCAAAAGGAACTGAAGCGAATTTCCCAAGATTTGGAATTACCAGTGCTGATAGATACGGTTTTTGGATGGGTAGTATCTGGGGGAATTTCCGTACCATCTGGATCCACGGTTAGATGCAACGTTGCAACTTCATCGGAAAATTTGGAAAATTTACTCGAAAAATTTTGGACAGTGGAATGTTTGGGTGATCGGCCCGTTTGGTCGAAGGAAGAGCAGGACTGCGAAGAAAATTTTCAAATGTCTCATGGGAGAAATGAAAATTGGAGATATGTAGTAAGATTACCGAAACAAGTTACTTGGGATCGAATGTTAGGTGAGTCTTGTATCACCACCTTACAGCGTTTTAAGAAATTGGAAGGTCAACTAGAGCGAAATCCCGAAATGAAAGAACAGTATCACAAGTTCATGGAGGAATATTTGGCGCTTGGACATATGAGAAAAATTTCTGGTGAAGCATTGACGGTGGAGAATGTTTATTATCTTCCGCACCATGCTGTTGTTAAGGAGTCAAACACAACAACAAAAGTGCGTGTTGTTTTCGATGGATCCGCGCGCACTTCGAGTGGATATTCTTTGAACGATTGTTTATCGAAGGGTCCCATTATTCAGGATGAGCTCCTCAACCTACTACTCCGCTTCCGAAAACATGAAGTGGCTTTAGTAGGGGACGTGGAGAAAATGTATCGACAAGTGCAGCTTCACCCAGATGATTACTCTTTGCAAAGAATCTTTTGGCGCTTTTCTCAGGATGATCCAATTCAAGTTTTTGAGCTCACTACCGTAACATATGGATTAACGTCATCATCTTTTTTGGCCACAAGGTGCCTAAAGCAATTAGCAATGGACGAAGGTGAAAATTTTCCAGCAGCTCGAAATGTTTTGGAACACGATTTCTATGTAGATGATGCCATAAGCGGCGCGGCAACTGTGGAAGAGGCAATTAAATTGAGGGATCAGCTTATTGCGCTTATGAAAAAAGGTGGTTTTGCTTTGAGGAAGATTTGTTCTAACAAACCGGAAGTTCTACGCGATCTACCCATCGAAATGCTAGGAACAAATTTGACAGTAACCTTCGAGTTCAGTCCTAATGAGGCAGTTAAAACTTTAGGAATATCCTGGGATCCTTGTGCCGATGAGTTGCGGTTTGTTAATGATATTCAACATATAACTGAAATTTGGACAAGAAGACAAATACTATCAGCCATCGCCAAACTATTTGATCCGCTAGGTTTAATTGCTCCTGTTATAGTGAGTGCAAAGATAATTATGCAAGAATTAGCACTTCTTCAAACTGGCTGGGACGAACCAGTTCCGACTCACGTGAATAATAAATGGAAAACATTTTACGAAGGGTTACCACATCTGAAGGATTTACGGTTAAATCGATTTGCCTTTGCCCCCCTTTCAAAAGAAGTTCAATTGCACTGCTTTGCTGATGCATCCCAGCTAGCCTACAGAGCTTGAGTTTACGCAAGAACAATCGATTTCGAGGGAAAATATGTGTTTCGCTTCTATCTGCTAAATCTAGAGTTGCTCCTTTAAAAAAAATTAACCCTACCAAGATTGGAATTGTGTGCTGCTAAAGAAGCTGCTATTCTGCATTACAAAATCGTTAAGGCACTGGATATGGAATCTGTTAGGTCGGTATTCTGGTCGGATTCTACAATCGTACTCAACTGGTTGAAGGCACAGCCGAACACCTGGCGGACCTTCGTTGCAAATCGTGTGTCCTGCATCCAAACTCACACATATCGACATAAATGGTATTACATTGCTGGAAAAGAAAATCCAGCCGATTTGGTTTCACGAGGCCTTCCTGTAGCGGATTTCCTAGCAAGTCGCCTGTGGAGAAACGGACCAGAGTGGTTAATGGAAGAAGAACAAAATTGGCCCATCGAGGAAAACACACTCTCTCCATGGTCTAATCATACTGAAATTTGGCATATGACATTCTCGTAAGATTTTGATCACTGGGGGTTTGACTGATTTTTACCTATGATTTTGCCCAACAAAGCAGGAATTCAAAAAAAATATATATAAATTTTGTTTGGTAATACTTATTTATTTTTAAGAACTTCTACATCAAAAGTTTTCTTATAAAATCGCAACTTTGGAAAATTGGTCTTAAGCCTAAAATGTGAGCTAAATTTTCATTCATCGATGGTTATTATCCATGAATTTGTTTAAGAGTTTTGTAGATCAAATTTAGCTAAGTTGAGCATATAATAAGACTTTTTCTCGATTTCCACAATCAAAACTCTTTGGATGATTTTTTTTCAAATAAAATTGATGAAAAAAAAAACAGAAAATTAACTCAAATTTTACTTTTTGTTTGTGATTTTCAGCTAAACTGTGTATGAAATCTGGAAATTGATCTCTTGTTATGATCTTAAGTTCATGATCTCTTGAATTCTTCAACTAGTTTTTGTTGAATATTGAATATTGAATCTGCATTCTGAATCTGAATTCTGAACCTGAATTTTAAAACTTGAGCTTCGTTCTGTATCCGAATTTCTAAAATGTACACAAGAAATAAGATTTTCGAATCTTAACTCCAGATAACAATTTCCATAACCCAGGTTTTGAGCTTTCATTCGAAAATTTCTTATTTGAATTCTGAAGTTCAGGTTCTAGTTTAATGAAAATTCACTATTTAAATTATTTTTCAAATCTGTATTGTGAATTGAAATTAAATGTGAATTTAATATGATGAATCTTAATCTGGTTCTTTATTTTTGAATCGCCATTTTGAGGCTTTGAATTTTTTTAACTTTGAGTAAGATTTAACTTTATAACTTTTATAACTTTGATTTTGATTATTAATATTTCTTTCTTATTTGTAAATAATCATCTGATTATTGAAAATGCAAACGATCTAAAAAAACATGGTTCTTTAAATAAAATGCAAAACCAAAATTGTTCCAGGATTTCAATGCAGCTTTTCAGTTCTCATTTCTTATGATTATTTGAACAGAAAATCAAGAATCCTGAATTGGAAACAGAATCCGAAATACGAAATAGAAATACAATTTTGGTCATGGGAATTATGAAAACAATGGGTTTAATTTAATTTTAAATTTGATATTCAGACATAAATTTTAATAAACAAGCGAAAAAATTTTCAAAAATGTTGCAGAGTTTTGAACTTGAGATGGGATTTTATGGTTTTGGCATAAGTTTTAAGTTTATATAGTTTCTCTTGATTACCCTTACTCTATAATCATAATTTGATATTGATTTCAAATTTAAGAGTGTGGAGTATATAACTCTGCTAACTTTTTTTGATCCTTTTTTCAAAATTTCAACCCGTTAGCTGCCCAACTATTTAGCACACGGTGATAATTTTCCTTAGTCCTTATTTTGAATTAAAGATTTGATTGGAATTAAATTGTAAGCAGTATTGATTACAAATTTGAAATCAATTTTTCTGAAATATAAGAAAATTTTTAAATAATATAATTTAAAGCTTCGAAAATTAAACGGTACACGAAAAAAAAATCTTACATAAAGATTGGAAATGTAAAGTCTTGATAAAGAAGAAAAATATCCATTTCAAACTTAAGAGTTGATAATTGACATTTGTTTGATACAACAAGAAAAGTGGTCATAGATAGAGAAAAAATAATTTTGATATTCAAATTTTTCCAGTAAAAGGCAAAAAAACGTTTATTTCTGACTATAATCGAAACAAAAAAAAAGTTTATTTCTGATGTTCTCAATAATAACTTTACAAAACGTTAATTCATCTTTGACTGCTTACTGACAAAGAACTGGTTGGGAACTTCATTTTCATGAATGGTCAATAAGAAACTCCTAACCATTTCCAAGTTTTGTTTTTAATACCGAAACCACAAAGCAAATACATAATTAGTTTACATTACGCATTTAAATGTAGCTTAAAAGATGCTACTTCAATTGATTTTCATAACTTTACATAGATTCATTTTAAAAATCACGATCGATTATAAACGATTTCAAAATAATTAAAATTGGTGAAACGATTATAAATTTTCAAGTGCAGGTTTTAGAGTTAAGCATTTCAAGCTCTAAATATTTTGTCGCCGTTAATTGAAATTTTTTTTCAAATCATTCCGGTAATTTAAACGGTCGAAAACAATTGAAATATTTGGCCCTGGAAAGGGTAAAAAACCTCAAAATCTCATTCTGAATTCAAAATTCTGCTACAGTTTCTCAAAATTTTCACACTTGTTCAGAGAAATTCTGGCCTGCATATAAAATTGTAAATTAAATAAAACCATTTTCGAAAGTTCTGATTTCATGTTCTCAAAATCAAAATATAATTTCTGTTTGCATACATTGGATTATGTATCCAATTTAGAACTTTTGAATTTCAGTTTGAATAATCACAAGAAATTGGAGAGGAAAACCTCCAATGGTTCAAATTTGGTTTTCAATTTGAAATAAAATGTGAATCATGTTTTGCGAAAACCATACAAATTTCAATATTTTTGTAGTTTTTCTAAAACGAAAATTTTTGTTTTATATTCAAATTCGATGTTCTTGAACTTAATACAAACATACAAATAAAATACAAACCTTTAAAGCTTAAAAATGGCGATCCAAAATTTTTTTTTTTGTTGTCTTTATTAGAAAGACTTTCAGCCCGATCCAAAATTTTAAACTCAGATTAGGATTCATCATTTGAAATTTTTTTTTAAAATTCTGATCTGGACCAAGGATTAGGAAATGGTATTTATTAGTTATTTTCAAAAATCTTATGAAAATTCGGAAACAGATTCAAAGCTCAATTTTTGAATTCAATCCAGAATTCAGATTCAGAATGTAGATTGAAAATTTTGAAAAAAAAACTAGCTTGTAAATGAGTTTTACAACCAAAATATAATTGATGAGAAATTCAAGAGATCATTAGCTTAGAAATTTGCTGGTCAATTCAATTTTCAGATTTAAAAATTTTAATCAAAAATTGTTTGTACACAGAATTCAGCTGAAAAACACAAATTAAAAGAAGTATTTGAGTTTATTTCCTTAGTTTTGTTTTATGAAAAGCCAATATTTCATTTCAAAAATCATCTACAGTACCTGATTTACACCCAAAAAATCTGCACATTTTTTTGTATTTTCTTCTTTCTATTAGTATTGCAGTTTTTAAAAGCTTAATTCCGAACTTGAATCACAAATTTGGCTTAAATTTGCATAATGAAAATGCAAAGATTTTGACAATCGATGAAAGCGAATTCCATATTTTGCTACTTATGGTTTCATTGTTAAAATGTTGTTCGCCTTTTAGGCTTAAAATCAATTTTCTATAGTAACTATTTGATACGAAAACCATGAATGTAAAAGGACTTAATCATATAGTTACAAGCATAATTTGTTTCAATTTTTCATTCGTGCTTTGTTGTGTGAAAAAACATATAAAAAATCAGACACCAAAACCAAAACCCAAGGGTTGGTTCTTTCTACAGCCTTGGACTGGATAGATATATTCAATTAAAGTGGTGTTTATTTTTTCAAATTTAAGTTTTCAATCAAAAAAATTTCCTATATAAACTGCATTCTGCGTGAAGTTTAAATTTTGGTTGAGTGTTTTTTGTATTTTGAATTTGAATTAAATGCAACATGTAAGAACTTTTATTTTAGTCTCATTTAAAACTTAACTTGATCGTACTTTCGTTTGTGTTTATTTTTTTAAACAAAAATTAAACAGAACAAATTTGAAATGGAAATACTTTACAAATTTTAAAGTTATGACACGTTTTCATATTACATTCCATTCTAGTGGTTCTTGGATCATAATAAGATTTACAACTCTTGAGTTGTTTCGAAATGTTGAATCGTGGAAGCCAAAGCTTTATGTGAAATTTTCCCAATTTTATTGAATTGCAGACACATTTTGTTAAGATTTTTATTAAGACTGAATAGTTCGAATCATTCAACTACAAAAGATGAAAGTTTGACCATTACGACAATTTTACCATTTTTACAGATCTGACGATTCTGACAAGTTTGACAATTTCACCAATTTCGTTGTACTCTTTTATCATTTAAAGTTTCTCTTTTTATTGAACGTGTTTTTAAAGCAATACTTATATGTACGTTAGCCCAATATGTTTTATATAGTAGGTAACAATTTAGAAACAAATAATAATGATTATGAAACAAAAAATTTTAATCATTCACTTTGTGTGCATTTCGTTTCAAATTTTGTATGTAAAAAAATCTAATTAAAGATAAGGTACTTAAAATATTAAATTTTCAATTTAAAAATTGTAGTCTTTAAATTGATTCTAAACATCCTCTATTCCATCCATTTTAACTTCTGAATACTTTTCCCCGATAAATACCCGAGCCATAAGTACCAACATTATCTGAAGATAATTTTGCAACTTTTATCTGGGGCTTGTATCTTAAGCACTTCCTAAATCCCGGGTTTCTTTTCTCGCCTCCATGAGGACGAACCGATATCCTCCGATAAGTCTCTGGAGCAATCGCCTCGGGACCAATGGCAATGGCAATGGCCTTTATTTAGTTGGTCTTGATGGGGCAAGAAAGAAATATAACAAATCGAGAGGCCGGCTCGGGAGCTAGAAAAAACATTCGATCGTTTTCCCTCGGAAGCGCTTATCGCAACTTTTCTCCCCTCAGTGCTTCGTTTTCGTTTGCCTGACCACTTCTGGTGATAGATGGAGGTCCAATCGATTCATTGACACCACATTTTGAATGGGGAAAGGCCAGTTTCCTTGGGAAGAGCAGTGTAATGCTCGACATCTAAACATATACCCTTTGGTCAGGCGAGAAAGAGAGCAGTTGGGAAAAAAAACTTAGGCTCCGGAAAGTGCGAAATCGGTTCTAGTCCGAAAAGCCTGAATTATTGATGAATTTCCGTTCCTTGAAGTTCGGACATTTGCAGCAGGATACGGTACAAAACGGCTTTTTTATTCAATAGTTTGTTTGGTTTTTTATGATTGGTATTTTTTCCAACGTAATTCCCTCGACCAAGAAATTTCGGGCTGTTGGCATCCGAAAATAAAACGGAACTGCTGCAATGTGAGGTAAGGTGTTGTGGTTTGGAGTAAACAGACTTTCTTGGAAGAGGAAATCGTGACCAAGGGCAAGCGGAAGTGAGGGCGGGATGATGAACAGTGAGGAGGTATGCTTGGTTTCAACATCCGGAAGCTGGACCTGAAAGGCGATGCTCTGGACATGTCGAGTGGTGATAATTTATGAAGAGGTTGTTTTTTTCTCCTTGCTGTGTTTTGCTGAAGTTTTTTCAGCTGCTGCCTACCTTCTTTTCTACTCTCTGGAGCCAAGCAAATTGCAGGCGATGAAATGAAAGATTTTGCGGTCGGCTCTCATATCAGGGCTTCTTTTTCAACTCAGCGAGTGAGGTAGTAGCCTTTCCTGGTCGTTTCCCGTTAAATGATGTCAAATTGAGATTTCCCCAGAATTCGACGGAGGTGAAGAAAATGGTTGTTTTTTACATGATTATTATGATATTCAAAAGTAAGAAAAGACACTCTGTAATTACTTTGGTCATTAAGGTTTTGATATTTTCAATCTGTCCGCAATAATTTAATTTCAGACAAATAAAGATATAATAAAGATTTCTGAGGAGAGAGTTAAAAAAAATCGAATATATTTTTTAACACTTTTCATGTGTTTCAGGTTTCAAAGGTATATGATAAAATCTGTGAAAAAAAGCTAGACACAGTTTCCCCTCTAAAGCCTACCCCTTTTATGAGACCTGATAACAGAAGGTAACTTACTTACTTACTTAATGATCCCGCGCCGATCCTCCGGTGCATAGGGCCGTGGTAAAAGACCTCCACTGTTGACGATCCGGAGCCAGCGTCTTCACCTGGTCCCAGTCAAGATTCTCGTCGACAGTTCGGATTTCAGCGGCTAGGCTTCGCCGCCACGAGTTTCTGGGCCTGCCTCTTCTTCGATGACCTTCTGGGTTCCAGTCAAGCGCCTCTCTGCAAATCTCGTTTTCATCTTTTCGCAGCGTGTGCCCAATCCATCTCCACTTACGTTCCCGAATCTCGATTTCTAGCGCCCTTTGATGACACCGGCGATGTAGTTCCTCATTCGAGATCCAGTTGCCAGGCCACCAAGCGCGGATGATGTTCCGCAGGCAGCGGTTTACAAATACTTGCAGTTTTCGCGTCGTCACCGCATATGTGCACCAAGTTTCGCACCCGTACAGCAATACGGATTTGACGTTTGAGTTGAAGATTCGGATTTTCGTTCGTAGAGAGATCTGGCGTGACCGCCAGATGTTTCGGAGACTCGCAAACGCAAATCGGGCCTTTCTGATCCGGGTTTCGATGTCTTTCCTGGTACCACCATCAGGCGTTATCTGGCTACCAAGATACTGGAAGCACTCCACTTTCTCAACTTGTTGCCCAGCTACCATGAAACTGGAGGGATTTCCTGTGTTGATCTCTATCGACTTGGTCTTTCCGACATTGACTTTGAGACCTGCTGCCTTGGAGCTTTCGGTGAGGTCGTCGAGTTTGCTCTGCATGTCTTGTTGTGTTTGGGCGAGCAAAACAATATCGTCAGCCAGGTCAAGGTCGTTCAGTTGCTCCATTGTTAAAGGATTCCACGGCAATCCTCGGTTCGGTGCACAGTCGATCGATCCAGTCAGAATCTCATCCATTACGATGAGGAAAAGTAGCGGTGATAAGATACATCCTTGTCTCACTCCAGCAGTTACCGGGATTGGTTCGGACAAGACACCATCGTGCAAGACCTTGCACGAAAATGCCTCGTATTGTGCTTCGACGAGATGGACTAGTTTCTCTGGGACCCCTCGTCGCCTTAGAGCCGCCCAGATGTTTTCATGATTAAGTCGGTCGAATGCTTTTTCGAAATCAACGAACACCAGCAGAAGAGAGTCCTGGAATTCGTTGATTTGTTCCAGTATGATTCGTAGCGTTGTGATGTGGTCCACACATGATCGTCCGGATCGGAATCCAGCTTGTTGCCGTCGGAGTGTAGCGTCGATTTTCTCCTGGATCCTGTTCAGGATCACTTTGCAGAGTACTTTGAGGGTTGTACAGATCAACGTTATGCCTCGCCAGTTACCGCACTCTGTCAGGTCTCCTTTCTTCGGGACCTTAACGAGGATACCCTGCATCCAGTCGGCCGGGAATGTTGCAGTATCCCAGATGTCAGCGAAAAGACGGTGCAACATTTGTGCTGACAGGGCAGGGTCGGCTTTCAGCATTTCAGCAGGGATGCAATCGATCCCAGGTGCTTTGTTGGATTTCATGTTTTTGATTGCCGTTTCTATTTCAGCCAGCGAGGGCGCTTCCGAGTTGACGCCATTTATGCGACTTACTGTTGGCGCTTCAAGCAGCGGGTTCTGTTGGCCATCGCTATTCGTGACTCGGAAGAGTTGTTCGAAGTTCTCAGTCCATCGTTTGAGCTGATCTGTTCGATCGGTCAATAACTGACCTGCTCGGTCTTTCAGCGGCATTCTTGCATTAGTTTTTGCACCACTGAGGCGGCGAGAAATGTCATAAAGTAATCGGATATCTCCATTGGCGGCGGCTCTTTCCCCCTCTTCGGCTAGGGAGTTTGTCCAGGCTCTCTTGTCTCGTCTACAAGCTCGTTTAACTGCCTTTTCCAGCTCCGCATATCGTAAGCGGGCGGCTGCTTTGGCTGACCCGGTACATGCCTGCTCAATTCCGACTTTCGCCTTTCTCCGATCATCGACCATCCTCCAAGTTTCATCCGACATCCATTCACTTCTTCTTCCACAAACTTTACCGAGAGTACCATGGCTCGTCGTGATAAAGGCATTCTTGATTCCACACCACTGTTCTTCGACTGTTCCGTCTGTCGGCAGCTCCGAGGCTCGGGATTCTAGCTGTTCAACGTATGCCCTTTTCACCTCTGGATTCTCCAACCGGCGGACGTCGTATCGACACCCGACTTTCTCCTCGCGCCTTTGGACACGCGCAACTCTCAGTCGTATCTCGCCAAGGACGAGGTGATGGTCAGATGCAATGAAGGTAATGTTAAAATATATTCATTTATTTATTTATTTATTTATTTGTTTAAGTCTTCAAAATACTAAATTATGCACAGACTATTTACAAACTAAGGATTCTTCTTTTAAAGGTTAATTTTGACACGTTAAAATCGAAGTTGTCGCTTGTCTCGTTGAATCTCCTACAGCATGTCCAGATGGGATTGTTGAGTTCGTAAAGCGTGCGGAAAGGCGGGAGCCGGAAGAATTGTTGTTGGCGTAAAGTCCGCGGGGGTGCATTTATTGGCAGACGAAATAAGAGTTCACTGCAGTCGATATTATTACACAGCAGGTCGTAGACGAAAAGTCGTTGAAGTAGCTTTCTGCGCTGCGCCAGCGTCGGAAGATGAATCAGATTGCACCTACTTTCGTACTGCGGTAGATGCGTTGCGTCGTTCCAGGGTAATCGGCGAAGAGCGTACCTGAGAAATCTTTTCTGTACTCTTTCGATGCGATCAGAGTGCAGGGCGTAATACGGCGCCCACACTTGGATTCCATATTCCAAAATACTTCTCACGTGTGAGCAGTAGATAGCTTTCAGGCAGTAGATATCACGAAAGTCTTGTGTGTTCCGCTTAATGAAGCCCAGCATTGCGCATGCTTTGTTAGTGGCGAAAGAAATATGCTCGTCAAATGAAAGCTTGGAGTCTAGAAGTAGTCCTAGGTCATTGATTGAAGATTTTCTGTCGAGGGGAGTTGAGTTCATTGCGTAATCAAATATAAGTGGCGATTTCTTACGAGTGAATGTACATTGACTTCCATGCCATTGCGGTGACACCACATGAGAAGAGCATTGATGTCCCTCTGAAGCAACGAGCTATCAAAATCGTCTTTCACAACTTTGAAAATTTTAAGATCGTCGGCATAAAATAGTTTTGATGACGTTAGTACAGTGGCGAGGTCGTTAACAAATAAAACGAAAATCAAAGGTCCTAAGATGCTCCCTTGAGGAACTCCAGATGAGATTTCGAACGGTTCAGATCGACTTGTCCTTACTTGAACATGTGCGTGGCGGCCGCTTAAATAGGAAAATAACCATTGCGTTAACCAGTTGGGGAAGCCCATCCTTATGAGTTTTTCGATTGCCAGTGCGTGTGGAACTTTATCAAATGCCTTGCTAAAATCGATATACACGGCGTCAGTTTGCTCAGAGTTAGCCATGTTATCAATCAGAGACGAGACGAACGACATTAGGTTAGTGGTTGCGGAGCGCTTCCGAATAAACCCGTGTTGCTGAGGGGCAATTATTCCGTGGACATTCCAGTAAATAGCATCGTAGACCAGACGCTCGAAAACTTTCGATAAGCAGCTAAGAACGGAAATCCCTCGGTAATTTTCGACCTTATTGATGTTACCTTTTTTATGAATGGGAGTTATCGACGCTGATTTCCATTGTGCTGGGAAAGTGCCTTCGGCCAGAGAGCGGTTGAAAAGCATTTGCGCAGGGCGGCTAATACTGCGAGCGCAGTTTTTGAAGAAAGACGGGGGTAGTTGATCAGGTCCTGCTCCTTTAGATGTGTCCAAGGCTTCAAATTCGGTTAACACATCGATCTCGGTGAGTTGAAACTGCGGTAGGTTAACGTTGTACACTGGCAAACTATTCAGGTACGCTTCATCCGAAGGTGGTAAATTGTTACTTAACACGCTTCGGAAGAACGTCATGAATAGGTTTGCCGCATCCTTCGGATCGGTGGCGCTCTTGTCCAAGTAGGACACGGTAGCTGGAATCCCGTTGCTCGATTTCCGTTGATTAATGAATGACCAAAACGATTTCGGGTCGGCTTTTAGGTGTTGCTCCGTGCGTTGTATGTACTCGTTGAATTTACTCGAGTTCAGCTCCTTGTACGTCCGTTCCAGCTCGCGCAGTAGAAGTTTATTTGGTTCATTTCGAAGAGCAAAATAGATTTTCCTGGCCTTCCGTAGCCGGTTACGGCAAGTCTTCAGTTCGTCATTCCACCAGGGACGGATTGACTCACGTTTATTGGCTCGTTTTTTCAGTGGAGTGTTGTCGCGAATGATGTTGAACAAAATGCGATAGAAATGATCAGTAGCTACAGTTATATTTTCGGCGCATCGCAGTTCACTCTAGCTAGTATTATCTATAAGATTATTAACTACAGCGTAATTGCATTGGCTAAAATCAAAACGAAATTCTTCATACGATTGCGTGCGCAGGTCAAGATAACACAGCAATGTTAGCACGAACGGTGTATGATGGTGATCTACCCTGAGCAGAGGTTCTGCACATTCAAACAATTCGCTAATTGATGCATCACTTACGAAAACCAAATCTAATAATCTGCGAAACGCCGAAAGTAGCTCAAAACGTTTAGACCAACTATCAAGTATTTTCTTTTTAATTTTTAGACGAAAAAAGTCGATAAAAACAACAAACAATTCATCGTGTTGATCAACCAGTAAATCAAAGAATTTTAATATCGAATAAAACCGATTTCAGCGTGTAGATATTATTTTAGTATTTTCACCCCTAAATGTAAGCAGCAACCTTATTTTCAGAAAAAAAAGTGAACATTAGTTTTGACAGAACAAAAAAATATTGCAATTGGTGTTTTCAAGCGTCCTTCAAGTGATCCTTGAGGCATCACAAATTTACCAAAAACAACAAATTTTCATAAGTTTTCATAAGATTTTTATCAAAAATAAAGTTTGTTGCAAATTGCCCAATTTCCTAAGGAGGGTGAAAATCGCATGGTTTTAGAAAAATAGAAATAGCTGAAGATACCAATATTTTTGCTGACTACGTCAATTTGATGTCCCATCAACTTTTGATGCATAAAGGGTATGATTAACTGTGAACATACATAAGTGTTTTAGAAGCCACTAAAATTGAAAAGTTTTGCATGTTGCCCCAGTTGACGGGATCCAGGATTAAAGAGATAGAGAAATCAGATGAGCTTTCTACTCTTGTAAAATTGATTGAAACCAAAGACTTGAGTTTGAATCTTTGTTTAAGAACGAACACACACACATATAGGATCTCAGTGAAACTTCATGTTTTTTTTTGAAGAGATCTAAATTCTACTTAAAACTAAAGCGTACATCTTTCAAGGATATAATGGCTAGCATTTTACTAATGCTAACACCACCAACCCACAGAAAGAGTTCTATGTATGCCGTGACCGAGACTCGATCTCATAACCTCTGGCTTAGAAGACATGAACGCTATCCTCTAGGCCACGGTCGGCGGCAAGAAGAATCTGCAATAAAAGTTATGTTTAACAAAAAAAAACAGTGAAATATGTTCTTAAATAAATTAAAAAAAAAAAATAAACCAATGTTTCTTAAAATTTGAAACTCATAATATCTCCTGGTTTTGTGTTCAAAACTGACTCGGATAAAATATTAAGTTTTAATTATGAATCCGGATTCAAAATTATGAAACTGCGATCGCCTGTTATTTGAATTCTTTATGAAATTATATGATATTTTAATCTTGATCAATCAACTTAACTTTGAGCTGAAGCTGAATTTTTAATTTTGATTCCGAATCTGAGTACTTCCTTTAGGATCAGAGTTTGAAATCTGAATTCTGAATTTAAAAACAAATTTTGAATCAATGCTCCAGATAATAATTCTTACTAGTTTTGAGCCCAAAAGCGAAATTTGGATCAGAATTCCTAACCAGAAATCTCTAAATTGAATTCTGAATTATTGGCTTTTATTTTGAATTCATTCTTCAGTTATTTTTTCAAAATTCAAATTTGAATGAAAATTGCGAAATGTGAAACTGTTCCAGGTTTTTTTTAATTCAAGATCACCATCATGTAACTTTCTTTAGAAACAATTCTGCGTTAAAATTAAAAGTTAATTGTGAAATCTTAAAAATTGCTGCAATACATGTAGTTTTAAATCTTTTCTTGTCATATTCCAAAAACATGAATTTCGATCATGAAAGTTTTAAGTGCAAAACCGAGAATCGAATCACGATTTTTCTCGGTGATGAACAAAACTACAGTTGAGTATCAGTAAACTTGTTATAGATTCCGAATTCTTTTTACAGGCATCTAATTTTAATACTTATAAGCTAATTTGGAACCACAAAATCCGGAATAATTCCAGCCCAAGCATACCAGAATTTTTTTCCCCAAGTATATGACCGCTCAAATTCAGGATATTTTCTCTAATATCCGAGAAAATTAAATAAAAATCTTGAAGAAAAACACTTGACTTTTGTAATCGAAAAACAACAGTAAATTTTTTAATGATGTTTTAAGCTATGAAAAAATCGTTCACATTAATTTTGACTGAATTTACTCAAAAAGTTGAAATGCAAAATACCTAATTTTAATGACATTCAATGGCTAAATTTAATTTTTTTTATTTCTGCAAGTCTGGTGCCAAAATTTGGGAAAAATCTGAGCAATTTTACAAGCTTAATCTTATTTTATTTAAATTCGATAAACTTAAGTTCTATCATCAAGTAAAAATTTTTTTCGAGGTTCTAAGTCGAGATTTTAAGTCTTGAATCATTTTAGTCGTTCATCAAAATTGGATTAAGAGTTTGTAATTTTCAGTGTAGAGAAGAACATTTTGTTGGCATTTCTGGACCAATATTGGGGGGGGGGGGGAGGGTTTTTAAAATAAAACAAACCTTGAAAACTCACACTTTCAGCTTTCTTTGTGCAAATTTTCAAGCAAAAATGCCCAATGAGTAATACAGCGTTTGGATAGTGATGCAATTTGATGTAATTGTATTCGTTATTGTAAAATTATTATCCCTCTATTCGTAATTGTAAAATTACACGGTCCTACATTACTACTACGTCATCTGTTCATATTACATGTCATAGCCGATAATTTTGAATGTGCTTGCCTCGTCATTTTATACATTTTCAAAAGTAAGTTTTCCTATAAAAACGTCATAACAATTTTAAAACTTATTTATAGAACTGAATTGATCACTCTAGGGAATAGTTAACCCAGTGCTCTTATTTTTCTGATACATATATTTGAAAGTTCCGGCGTCCGAAAATCGAATCTTTTGTCAGATTTTGTCCATCACATCTAGTTTGTGTGATATGGAGTTTGTAAGGCTATAAATGAATAAGATATGAGTGAAATCAATCATTAATAATTGAAAACCAAACAATGTCACTTAAATTGATTCTTAATTTGTTTTTCTTAGGTTGAATTTATTTAAGGAATAATATTTTGTCTATGGATAGTCTAATTTTAGAAAATGAATGATCCCTAAGAGATAAATTCTACATTTTTTTTTTAAAGATCTTATTACAAGCATTCCTAAATACCCACAATTCTTTAGAAGCCTGTTATTCGATTTAATTTTTGCTTTTAAAAGTACCTTAAATTCAATTTGGTTTGAAACTTCAAAAAGTCGTTGAAACTCCAGTATGGGATTGGGAAAAGTAAACAATTAGAAAACTTCCTTAATTTTTTTTCCAAGAAGTCAAAATATCTTGCGGTTATTGGGAAAGTTGAAAATTGATTAAAAACCTTTATATTTAAATTTTCTGTGATGTTCAACAGTTGATTAAAAAAGTACAAAAATTTCTTGTAAAATTTTGACCAATTTGCAAAAATTATTTGAAATATTTAGATTCAATGCACCCAAACTGATTAAAACTAGCTCTCTAATAGTCTGCCCCTCGGTAAAAAAGTAAATTCTGTGATCTTGTATGTTCTATAAAAATCCTTTTAGTTAAGTTTTTCATACAAATAAAAATAGAAAGGAACAATAAAATAAGAAATGCTTAACAATTACTCTGAAGCTCACAATTTTGCCAAAATTGAAAGTGTCCACTTAAAATGTTTATGCAGTTTTCTATTAGGTTTCTCTGATTGGAAAAGATACCACATTTTTCAAACAAATTTAGCCCAATTCAGCTCAATAGGTGCATATCGAACTACTTTCCTGAATCTAACACATATCCTCCAAGCAAAGCTGAAAAACTCAGCTCTCGATTCCTAACAATCATAAGCATAACAGAAACTTAAGGGGGGGTAGGGTCTAACACTTTCAAAAAATCGTTTTTTTTTATTTTTTATTTTCTTATTGTAAAACATTTCAAGAATGTTGTGTCATATTTTCAAGTCATTTGAAGCAAAACTGTAGGAATTATAGGCCTTTATCTCCTCCCATCTAATACTGCAAGAAAGCAAGAGCAGAAACTTCAAACGCGTTTTTCTCGAAAGCACATTTTTAAAGTCCGTGGACATCGTCATTTGAAAACTACTTATCCGATTCTTTTCAAATTTGGAACATATTTTCTACATATAAAATACCAGACCCCAACGTTTTTCTTTTTTGTTTTTTTTACTTTGATGAGATTTTACAAGTGAAAAATGGCGGATTTTTTCGTGAAAAATCGTAGTTTTTACTTCAAACAGCCACAAAAATTTCATAAATTTTTTTTTAAATAAAATAAAAACGTTGGGGTCCAGAAAAACATCTATCAAAAATATTTCGCTCTGATGTTTTGACTTCAGATGATTCTGTGCTGAGATACAATGTCCACCGCAAATTCTGTTTTCTAAAAGGCATTCTCGAAAGTGCTCCGTCACCGGCTCATTTTTCAATATTTTTCTACGAAAAAATTATTACATGTTCTTTTAACAATGCTTTGTATAATGCAAAACATTTGAATACATTTGTTTGAACGATAGCTCTAGAAAAAAATCGTGAAAATGGTGTTTTTTTATATCCGTTAGACCCTACCCCCCCCTTAAAAAAACGACTAAATTATACAGAAAATATTTCAGCATTTTTTTAAAAGAAGGCTAATCGATGAAATCTACATGGACTTCGCAAAGGCACTTGATTGACTATACACAAGCTTTTGATTGTCCTGGTTGATAATTTGGGCCGAAAAGGATTCTCTACTTGAATTCTATTATTGAATTAGGACGATTTTGAGTAGTTTGAGATTTTCTTGAACCCTGGAGTTTGGAAAACTTTGTTTTGGGTCATAATTCATCCATAATTTATCGCAGAATTTATAAATTATGTTCATATGAATAAATTTTAACTTTTAGGTTAACAGTTTTAAATACTGATAAGTTTAGTTTTTTGGTGGCAAATGGCTTATCTCAAGGATAAATTTGAAAAACGCAATGCTATTCTCCTTTAGGTGGATCATACATATTTTTCTTCCTTTATTTTTACCATACAAAGATTGCCTCAAAGCTATATTTTTGTACGATTTTTCGTTTTTAAACCCGCCTTTAGACGGGGTTTTTAATGAATAAAATCAATTTTTAATCGCTCATTTCTTGATTTTTTTTATTTTTCGTTAAAAATCATTCCCAACAGTTGCAAATGATGTACATCAAGAAATAAAAACTAAATAAGATTTTTCACATTTTCCATAAATTAGTTTTTGCAAATTTTTTACTTTATGAAACGAAGGGTTAATGGATGATTTTTTTCAGACCAAACTGTAGATAATTTTATTTTTGAATCAACACAAAAATGATAATTTGAAAAAAGGTCCTCTTCCGGTTTTCACATGTTTACAAGCTTCTATTAGCTGTAGCTTTTAACAACTTTCTGTTAAATAGTTGCCAGTAAAGTGGATTGTTAGATTAACATTTATTGATCCCGTTCGATTTTGGCAACATGCCCGATCATTTTGTGATGCTAAAATCGAACGGTTTTTCTCATTTGTTTCCTATTAATACAGTTCAAACTATTATTATAATCATTTACATAATTTTTAGTTTATTTTTTGTTTATCTTTTTTTGTTATTGAGGCATTAAGAACTTTTATAGTTTTTTTTCAATATATTTTTTTTCATATTTGCTGTTTTTGTCAATCTTTATCCTTTTTGCTATTTTTTATCATTTTTAGTCTTTGGTTTGTATAATTTTTTAATTTCATGAAATTTTTGTTATTTTTGAGTACCTAATTTACATTTTTTTTCAATTTTTGATTTTGTTTGTATTGTGTTTTGTATTCAATCATCACTTTAGAACGTAAAAGCACATTTATGGTGTTATTTTTTAGAATAATATTGATCCTGTTATAGCGTAAACTATATGGTAATGTCGCTTCCAAAATCCGTGCCATAATCGGATGTTCCCAAAATTGAATGTTTTCAAAATCGAATGTGAGTTAAAATAATGATTGGCTATGGACTATATCAAATTTGGAAACCTCATGTTAAGACAGGGTTAGGTTTTAGAGGATTAATTAATAATTTTTGA
>NC_073693.1:335665426-335687828 GCF_029784155.1 Uranotaenia lowii
TATTAGAAACAAATCAGAATATGTGGATTTGAATTGAAGGAAAAAGACAGATAAATTTTTAGAAGAATTTTTGAGGATTTCACTTAATTGCCTTTTCTATTTCGACTCTGGTATTTGTTTTTGATAAAACTAGCTGTTGGAGATTTGAAGTAGAATTTAATGGCAGATAGCAATTAAAATAAAAGAATTTAAATTTGCTTTAAAAAAAAACGATCGGTTTAAGAAAAAAAAATAGATTAATTTAAACATATTTAATGCGCATTTGTGATCAATATCTTAACAATTTTTTTTATGGAAAACTCTATAAATTTCCAAACTTGGTTCATTATAATTATTCTCAAGTTAGGAGTCGTTCTTATTTTCGATCATTTTCGACACCTCAATTCCAGATTTTGAAGTTTTATGCCTTTTTCAGCCATTTGTTACCAACTTTGAAATTTCGATTTTACCTACTTCCTTTTATGATTTTTGATGGTAAAAAAAAACAAAACTTTGGCGCTGGAGGCCACCCTTAATCAATTGCGATTGAGCTGAAATTTTGCACAGGTCAGTTTTTCGTGCTTATCTACAATATGTGTACGGTCAGTTTCCAAAACTCGACTGGACCCATTTGGCGGCCACCCTTCTACATCCTTTTTTTAATTAAATTTGAATATATTTTATTGTTGAATTTACAATATTTGTGATGAAAAAGTTATCCTTATAGTTCAAAGGAACGGGAATAAAAATATGAAATCCGGTACCATCCCGAAAAAGAACTGGTTCCAGACTAACAGTTGAAAGTGCTTCTTCTGGGAAGAACTCTGAAGGAAGACTAAATAAAACTACGGTATCTAAGAAACCAGCAATAGTAGACTAAGCCGAGGAGCATCCTTATCTGTTCCCGCAAGCAATCGACGACGTTAACAAGCACAAATCTACTGTTGATGCTGACTGAGAAACACCAAAGCCTCTCCGAGGGCTCTATAGTAAAGTAAGTCCTTCTTTTCGCGAAGTGGGTGGAGGAAAATGAGAAAACCGGGAGCTGAGTGTCGCTTCGCTAGATAAGCAAGAAGGCGGCAAGGGTGGAAAAAATGAAAGAAGAAAATCTTCAAACGGAATTCGAAAGCGAATCATTAATGTCATTGTTTCTGGCGAGTCGTTCGGCAAATTCCAGCGATTGTGGCGTGCTAGCTATCGATAAAGATCTCGCTTTTCTCGCTTTTCCTAGCACCGCGGGATTTTTGTGCAAAATTTTCCGAAAGCCAACTGAGCCACGGCGAAGATTTTTCGGTGTGCTCTCCATTTCAACTGAAGCTTGCAAAGAACCAGTACCTGGTAGCACGCAGAAAAAAGAAACCCCTGACGGAATATTCATTATGTAAATGAGAGGTACCAACCGATTTGGAAATGGAAAAAGAGCTCTAAATCTTCCACGGCTGAAGCTGAAGTTCCCGATCGGGCGATTGCTTTCCAATCCTTCCTCCGGGGCCATCAACATGGGTGATCAAATTTGACGAAAAGGTGCCCGTCAGTCGTGAGCAAATGGAATTTTTATGTAGATTATCAGACTGATTGTTCCAAAGACCTTTTTCCCATTTTCTCTTCTTTTCGGAACTTTTTAACGCCCATTTGAGCTTCGCCTATCGGGCCAGTATTTTGTAGGAATTTTTATGGCGTCGATTAAATCTGTCCGAGCTTTACTTAAACATTTGTGTACTTGGTGATAAAAGGTAAGCTCAAAATGATCCCAATCAGTCATCAACTGTGAAAATTGTTCTCATGGGTACAAATTTGAGCACTTTTTTTTATACAATATAGAAAACGACATCAAATCCAACGTTT
Source organism: Uranotaenia lowii (assembly GCF_029784155.1). NCBI lineage: Eukaryota > Metazoa > Arthropoda > Insecta > Diptera > Culicidae > Uranotaenia > Uranotaenia lowii. The sequence continues at coordinate 335,667,251 of NC_073693.1, forward strand.
ATTCAACTATTGATAAATCGATACCTGAAAAATAGGGAAAAGTCGGGTTAAACGAATAATTTTAAACGGTCATAAAAAATATGAAATTGTTGAAATCTATACAAATACAATTTTTTTTACAAACAATCGAAGGAATTTTTTTTTCAATAAAAATTAAAAAGGTACTTTCTTGCACATATTGATAACGATATGTGAAACTCTGAAATTATTGATTAAAACCATTGGTAAGGGTGAAAAACAATTCAAGTTAAAACGTTTAGTTTCTCAAAAAAAGATAATTCTATCAAGTGTTATGAGTGAGTCTTGAACAAAAATTAATATTAATTGAATTCAAGACAAAACTGGAAAAATATGATTTTTAAATCATACACCCAAAATTATTTGCTCGTCGCAAATACGTGAAAAACATCATAATTTTTATCCAATTGATTTTCACCTAGATGCTACAAAATAAACACGTGAATACACCCTAATAGGAATTTGGGCCTCATGCAATTCAACTTCACTTTACGTGAAATTTTTGTGAACTCAACGCAATGTGTTAATGAATGTTATTCTTATTTAAGATTTAATCTATCTGAATAAGAAATAAATTTGAATTTGTAATTTACTCAAAATAATTAGATGTTTTGTTCGATTTCATTTTCATTTTTATTTTTGTTATAATGCACATTGAAAACCTCCTGAAATTCCTGATTGGCAGCTTAGATTGTGAAATCCTGCAAAAATAAACAAACATTAAAATTCATTAGTATCGTCGATCCTTTTTGCATGAAAGGTTTTTACCTTTTCCGGATCTCGACGGCCTTTTGGATGGAACGAAGCCTTCCGTAAAAGGATCTTCCGTGACCTAAAAAAACCATTTATTTGGTTAGGAATTTATATTTCACTGTCGAAATCAACAGTAATTTTATTCGGCTACGAACACCGAATAATATGATTACTCCCCTTTCAAATAATCCTAGAGCAATTCACAGAAGTCACGGTTTTCGGTATAGTTCTAGCGAGAATAAAAATTTACTTACTCAAACATTTTTCTCTGGAACGAACAAAGCCAGCAAACTGACCTGTTCTTATATGAATTTGAGGAAAAAAAACACTCGAACTTATTCAAGGCATCCACTTAGATTTTACGTGAAATTCAAGAGGCAATTATGTGTAAGTATAGTGGTTACTACCAGGGCGCACTTTTCACTTAGAATCGATATGATGCAACCAAATTTCAGTTTACGTGAAAACTCCCTTAAAAATAATTTCTAAATTATATTGGGTGAACAAAGACTTTATTTCGTCAACTAATAAATAACCTGTTTGGCAATCGCAATTTTTTCGCGAATTATCATTCTAACTTAAAATTTCAAATTTATACTGAATCGTTTCCTCGATATCAAGTTTGAATCGTTTTACATAATATTTGTTCTTTTTTGTGTCTTAATAATTCTCGTGAATTTTTAAAAAATAAATTCATCTGTATCGGGGTATGACCTGAAATAATATCTTATACCAAATCTAAAACAACTTTTTTTTTGAATTTTATCTTATCTGAAGTTTGAACCCTTATACCAAATGAACATAAATTATCGTTTAGAAGCTGATCTGGAATCTTTTTCAAGTAATAAAGACAGGCTTTGAATTTTGTAGTATTGGTTATTTTCTTCTCTATTCTTATCATGAATTTACATTCTGCGTGTCTAATCTACTTGATAACTTATTCTGAGCTCTTTAACATAACGTTGAAACATGAACAAGATGTTCTAGGAAAAACTTGCACTGATCCTTCTTCAGTAAGGTAGAAATATTATAAAAATAAAATGAAATCAATCACAACCCACATCTGACTTCTGATAGAGTTTGATAAAGGGGAAAGTCGGGTAAGACGAACACTTTCACTATTTCGAAAATTGTAATGTTTAGCACAAATCTAATGATTGGAATATATTTGCCTAAGTGTAAAATCACTTTTGATACCTTCTCTCGATCTACATTAAGCAAGGTCTCAAAATAGTAAACAAAACAATCAAAAATTTTGAGGATGCATCAATTGATGTAATATTTTCGACTCAGAAAATTGAAGGTACATAACTGACAATATTTGGAATGTTGATTAGGCTTCTCATTGACCACCTGGATGAAAATTAGCGATTTTTGGTCGACGGCTAATAATGGCTTAGTCGGGTAAATTTCTTCAGGTATTTCAAATTTTTCTTATAGACTGACATTGGTAAGAGCAAATATCGGACAACACGCACTCAGCGTCTCTAACAAGTCACAAAACTGTTAAATTTAGATCTCCGGTGAAAACATCATCTATACAGTCAATAATGCCAAATTCACAAAAAATAACCTTTCAGCAATTTTCCAGTCAATATCTAATTTTTCTACGCAGTGTCAATTTTACTCGACCATTTTAAGTGCAGTTTGCAAACATGATTTAGATTGCTTTAAAACTGTCTTACACGAAACAAAATTTATAGTTTCAACAACAATATTCCACCTTTATTCAATCATATTGATGATTGATTCAAACTGTAGCTATTAAATATTCAACTATATTTGAATGATTTGTTTTATTTATTTAACTATAAATATGATAAGTTCAACTACAAATGTATGATTGATTCAATCATAAACATTAAAAATTCATCTTTAATATTCTAATTGATGTTAGACATTCAATTACATATATTGAGGATTCAACTATGGTTCTATGGTTGATTTAGCTATAGTTATGATTGAATCAATAACGGTTCATTGATTGATTTTACGCGTTCAACTATGCATTTACAGTCGTTTTTTCGTATTTTTCCTGCATTAAAGAGCACATAAGCAATAGGCTCAAATGCTTCGTAGCGCACAAATAAAACCTATTATTTGTTCAAAGGAAATATACGCGCCTAAAATCTCTTTTGGAAACCAAGTATTTTATCGGGTTTGATGTGGTTTGTCAAAAAAGCATCAAATGCTTATTTTCCTTCGAATAATACAAATAGGAATATTCAGTCACTAACTTTTCCTTTTTATTATTAAAAAAAAAAGAGAAAATTAATAATTATCATATTCGTCATTCCTTAGCTTTCCAGAAATTTTTCTCAGCTTATTCGGGCCGTGCAAATCCGAGCATTTTTACCCATAAACCTGACAAAATTCAGGCATTGATTTTAAAACTTTAAAAAAATCTGATCAATATCCAATGCAAATTAAGAGAAAATGTGAAAATGTACACATGAAAATAAATTTCTTCGAGTCATATCAGCGATGTTCAATTCAAATATTACATTTCCAAAAATATGTTTGCGCGTGTATTTCGATGAAACAAGTTCAAAAAATCATAAATTTTGTAGAGAAAAATGTTGTTTTGGTTTGGATTCTGCTAAGGTTTTGGATAAATCGGGGCATATTTTCTCGATACCTGGACAACTGGGCCGGACCGGGCTTTTTCTCATTATAATAATTTTTTTTAAAAAAGCAAGCAATCTGGAATTCTTAGTCATGCCTTTTGCTGCCAACAAATTGGCAGTATTTGAATGGCTTTAAATAACTTTGTTTTTTTTTCTTAGGTTTTCCTTACTATTTTGGATTTGCGGGATATGGTAATCCTACCTTATATGCCTATTAAGGAACACTTTCCCCAATGTTTTATTGTTTATGTATGACTTACCGAGATGAATAAATGTTGTAAAGGATTATGAAAACCATTGGAATAATGTTGTTGCTTCTGAGAGTACATGTGAAGTTTTTCTTTCATCTCAATACCTATAAAAATAATTAAAAACTTAAGATTGTCGCCACCTAAAAATTAAGGCCGCTGGTTAATCCACACTCGTTCTAAAAAATTTTACTCTGGAGTGTCAATATGATACTCCTGACTAAAACTGAATTTTTTTATTGTTTCTGAATCAATTTAAAAAAAAAAGTTATAGTTCTAGAAACCTTGTAAGGTGATTCAAATATTTTTCTTACACATTTTCAAACAACAGTTCTCCGTTATTCAAAGGCTAAAATCCCCGAAAAAACATGTCTTGGGATAAAATTCCAAAAATCAGCATCAATGTGCTTAAAAAATTTTCACTGTGTGTCCAAGAAAGCTGAAGTTGTAAGCTGTGACGAATATGAGCCATTTCATGTCAAGTGTGCACAGCAAAAAAAATCTTATCCAAAATTCGCCAAACTTGGCCAAAAGATTCACTGGGGTCTTCAATACAAATCCTGAAATTTTTTTTTTTTCATATTTTGACTCAAAATTTTAGTAAGTCTTAAGGTGCCAAAATGATTCAAATTACGTCAACATTCTCAAATTTTTCTCCTGTGACCAAAACAATTTGGTCGGTTGATTGATTGAAGAATACGGTTTTTACACCATTTGTTTACCGCTTTTTGTTGTCAGGATAAAAAAAATCTAATAAACATATTCGTGTGCGTAACGTTAAGCTTATCTATAACTTCAGCTTTCTTGGACACTAAGTGAAATTTTGTTTGAGCACTTTGTACTTGATCTACAGATTTTTTTTTTTTTGGAGCAGTTTTATTTCGAATTTTATGATCTTAGACTTTGAAAAACGGAAAACTGAAGTATTGAAGCTGAATGTTGGGAAAATAACATTTTTATGTTACGTAACGAGTTTTCTAGAACTAAAAATTTTATACAAAATGGTTGAAAAACTAGAGAGATATGGCGATTTTACGCGAGGAGTGTCAAATTGACACTTAAGGAGGTATTTTGTTTGGGCTTTCAGGGTGCGTCCATAAAAAAATGTAATGATGCAAATTACAGATTTCAAAAATTTATTGAGGGTCCCAGACATTCTTTTTACTTGGATGAGCCTTAATTAAATAAACAAGCTGTCAAACTTACAATAGTGTCATGATGACACTCAAAAGTGGATTAGAGTTAAAGCTATTTGTAATATGTTTTACTTCAGCAAATTTTTTTTTAGTTCTCAAAACGATTCCTAGGTTCAACCTGTTGGATTGCTTTATCTGTAAGTAATTTTTAAACTTATATATTGAGGTTAAGTGCAGACTATTCTGTCTTTTCAAGTAAATGAGGTATAATAGTTTTAATATGTGCTTCATCCAACTCATATACATATGTAAGCTCATATGTGCTTTTTATCGTTAGTACGCAAATCAATGCTCTGTTCTGGCCCCATCTCTTTCTTTTAAAAAAACTAAACAAAATTTTATAAAAATGCTTTAAATTTGTTAAGTTTTAACACGTTTGTCTTCATGGGACTCGTATTTGGGTGACGGGTGTATTTCCTGGGTGGCCCCGTCTCAAAAGAAACAGGTGACTTATAAAGTTGATTGTTCAATTTCGCCACGTGATAGAAATATAGGATTTCTATTTCTTAATCACAACTTGGAATAACTAATCAAATTATCAACAGTTGTTTTCGTCGGAAAGATATCAAAATCTAAAATTCCGAATCAAATTTTCCCCAAAAACACACCAACAGAGGAAATTGATCATATCATCCAATCTGCTGGAATCGATTTCATCGGTTCGGCGAAACCGGCGAAAAATTAAACAAACTTTATCAAAACACAGAACCCACAGAAACCGGAAGTGCCGACTGGATTCCCATTTCCAATTAAATGAAAATCATACAGCTCATTCGATGTGGAAGGTGGTTTTCCGTGGCATTTCGATATAATATAATCACATCGGACGCGCCCAATGTTTGGGTACAACATGGTGATGAATCTACTAGAGGTCTCTTTTTCCAATCGGTAGATGGAACTGGAAAATTATTTAAATGCTTAAATTCCAGTTCAAAAGGGAGGGCGTCATTCCAACACGCCAATCGATGTGTGTATTTTCCGGCGCCAGGTGATGTCAAACCCGGTTGAAATGTGTTCCAATTTTTTTCCATTTGATGTTCTGCTGTGTCTATTTATTGCTTGTGATGTTTTGGGTTGCACTGAGTGAACCAAAAAAAAAACTATTCACCATCAACCAAATCAATTTACAGTATTGTTGCACTGAGCTAACCGCATAATTTACCATTGGCTTGTCACCAAACCAAGCTGGTGGAATGGTTTTGACGCTTTGGCAAATTTTCCGAGTCAAAGGGCCCCGGGAGCGATTTTCTCTACTTAGTTAGTTCGGGTTCCGAGTTTCCGGGTCAAATGTTTTATGTTGAACCAATTATGTTTTGTAACAAGAGTTTCCGGGGTACAAAACATTTTGATCTCGTAACACGAACACAGGTAAGAGAGGGGCACTTGGCCCGTTTCCTCTCCTTTGAACCCAAAGTGGACGAGCTCAACTAAACCGAGGAAAATTGCATAAATAATCCACCCTTTAGAATTTTCAATCACAGCAAATCACAATGGAAATTCGTTGCGGCAACCGTCGATATTGGCTTGTGGTTGTTCCTTTGATGTGGTAGTGAATTTTATCCGGAGGATTCTTCAATTACACCAGAAGAGTAAAGTGATTTGAATTATTCTGATACATTCTTGCGGAAAACAATGATAACATTTTTTAAATGGTTGAAAATATCAAAAGGAACTTATATAAAAATATTTATTTTTTTTCAATTTTGTCAATTATGTCAATTTTGTCAATTTTGTCAATTTTGTCAATTTTGTCATTTTTGTCAATTTTGTCAATTTTGTCAATTGTGTCAATTTTGTCAATTTTGTCAATTTTGACAATTTTGTCAATTTCGTCAATTTGGTCAATTTTGTGAATTTTGTTAATTTTGTGAATTTTGGGGATTTTGTCAATTTTGTGAATTTTGTAAATTTTGTGAATTTTGTCAATTTTGTCAATTTTGTCAATTTTGTCAATTTTGTCAATTTTGTCAATTTTGTCAATTTTGTCAATTTTGTCAATTTTGTCAATTTTGTCAATTTTGTGAATGTTGTCAATTTTGTCAATTTTGTCAATTTTGTGAATTTTGTGAATTTCAACAATTTTGTCAATTTTGTCAATTTTGTCAATTTTGTCAATTTTGTCAATTTTGTCATTTTTTTCAATTTTTTCAATTTTGTCAATTTTGTCAAATTTGTCAATTTTGTCAGTTTTGTCAATTTTGTCAATTTTGTCAATTTTGTCAATTTTGTCAATTTTGTCAATTTTGTCAATTTTGTCAATTTTGTCAATTTTGTCAATTTTGTCAATTTTGTCAATTTTGTCAATTTTGTCAATTTGTCAATTTTGTCAATTTTGTCAATTTTGTCAATTTTGTCAATTTTGTCAATTTTGTCAATTTTGTCAATTTTGTCAATTTTGTCATTTTTTTCAATTTTTTCAATTTTGTCAATTTTGTCAAATTTGTCAATTTTGTCAGTTTTGTCATTTATTTCAATTTTGTCAATTTTGTCAATTTTGTCAATTTTGTCAATTTTGTCAATTTTGTCAATTTTGTCAATTTTGTCAATTTTGTCAATTTTGTCAATTTTGTCAATTTTGTCAATTTTGTCAATTTTGTCAATTTTGTCAATTTTGTCAATTTTGTCAATTTTGTCAATTTTGTCAATTTTGTCAATTTTGTCAATTTTGTCAATTTTGTCAATTTTGTCAATTTTGTCAATTTTGTCAATTTTGTCAAATTTGTCAATTTTGTCAATTTTGTCATTGTTTTCAATTTTGTCAATTTTGTCAATTTGGTCACTGATTTTTTTTTTATTTTTATCAAGTTTTAAGGTTGATCGAATAATTGGATGTTAAACTTTCATGTTGATTTTCTAAAATAATACAAAGTGGTGGCTCCAGAGATTTAGTTTTTCACGATTCCCTTTATTCAGATTTTTTGTTTCAATGTGTCCATTTCCAAAGCAAAATATTTGAAGCTTCATTAGCTTAGGACTCATTGAAGAACGATTACCTTTATTCATGGATATACCAGAACCACGATGAAAAATCGGATTCGTTTCGGATGATGCCATTTTATTTTCGGTCCTTTCTCGTTGCAACTCTTCTCGACGGCCCGACGACGTGAGTTTAACTGAGACTGGCAGCCAACCATGCCCGAAGCCAGATAGGTTCGCAATTTTCGTTCATTTTGCGGGTCTCGTTTGCAAGGATCACAAATTATAAAGAAAAAATAAAAGCAAAAAGGAATCGAAACAGGGCCTCGCTGAAAGTATTCCCTTGTCAGTGGTTTGCGTGTTTTTTGTTTGTTCCTCGGGAACTTGCTTTCTAAAATTTTTATTTTCCTACCAGTTTTCCTGGTACTGGCTCAGTTGATCGAGATTAAACGAAGCGTTTGCTTAAACATATCTTACATACGTGTACAGAAACATTCACCCATTCACACATACAGAGACAGTTTCCCGTTTTAGTTGAAATCCGGTACAGATCGACGTTCTCGTTACTTGGGAGCGACCTCGACTTTTGGCGAGTCAAAACCATCCAATGATGGTTGCTGCCTTTTTTCTCTCCTTTATGAAGTTTGGTGATTGGACTGATCTGCGCCCTTTATTTTCAAGAGTGGAAAACCAGCAAACCGATCAGCTGATGATGGTGTAACTTTTATTTTTTGTCCCTCCTGACCAAGTTCTCTACCCGGAGGTTGAACTCAACGAAATAAACCCACCAAAAATGGATGGTTTATGGTTTGACATTTCAAACGAAGTGTCGATTTTCGTATATTGACAAATTGGCAGAACTAGTTGTATTACGAAAACTGATGTTTGAATCCTATAAAGTTTAACACAGATGTTCATCCTGTTATGAGCATTTTAATTAATCTTCATTCATAATTTGGAACATGCGTTTAAATGCTGTTAATGTTTTCCGTCTGTGTATTTAATTCAGAGTTCTGTTGGAATTTAACGGTTGATATTTATCATAAAAAATTATAACACAATAAAATTCAAGTCCATGATACTTTTCCATTGAATGTTTTTGAATGATTTTTGAACGCGTTTAACCATCCTCTTCATGATGAACAGAAAATGTTGCTGTAAATGTTATTGGAATATTTCAACTTTCAGGACGCAAGTACGTGAAATGTGTGCTAAAATGAATTTCATATTTAAAATGCTTTATTCAGTAATTTCAAAAGAAAATGAATTGAGAGAACCCAAATTAGTGAAAAAATGCATAACCATAATCTAAATTATCCTCAGATTCAACACCTACTTCAGCCCAAATTGCAAATCAAATTTTGTACAGTTAAAAACAACTGAGTACCTGTCTAGTACAAGACTTATTATTTTTGCAATATAAATATACAGAAAAATTTAAAAAAAGATTATTTGTGTTTCAATTTTGTTTGTTGTTTCTGAAAAAATCTTTCACACCGTATTTCGAAAGAACCATAACAAAGATCCACAATACAATTTTTAAAACTCAAAAGCTCATACCAAATGAATATTCGGATAACAAATGAATTGTAGATGGAATGTTAAAAATTTATAACTTTAGCAATAAACACAAGGCCAAAATTATATTTCAGCTTATTTAATAAATACTAATGCCTCTATCAATATTTTAAGTAACAAATTTTTTTTCCGAAACAAATTTTCAAATAACATTAAAAATACAGCTGTAAATTTAAACTCTTAACGAGCAAAAAAAAGCAAAAATGCACAAAATCTTTGTTTTGAAACTGTTAAATCATGTTATTATCTCAAAACGCGTGCTCTTGCTTAAATTTTGTTTATTTAAACACATATTTTTATCAAATGTTTTCAGCCATACTTTCTGTTGAAACTTTTGCTGCTTTTTTGATTATCATCAGACTGTCCAAAATATTTTTTTATTTTATTTGTCCATGGTTTCTGAAAAAATACAAGAAAACTTAATTAAATACTATGCTTTGACCCTTTGATACAGCTCTTGTAATGTCCTTTATATTGATAAATGATAACTGTAAAATGTAAATTTCGTTAAATTTATCTTTTATACAAAAACGGAGGTATAAATATGTGCGAACAAGTATATCTCTTGCATGGTTCAACGGAGAGATAATTTCGAAAACATTATTGTGGAATTTGAGAACTAATTTTTAGTTTTTATTCGTATCAAATAAAAGTCATGGCACCCAATTTACATTTTTTTCATTCACCAGTAAAATGAATACTTGGATTCGATTGTTATTTCTTAAAGGTTGAAAAAAAAAACGCTTTTTGATGGAAAGAAGCATATTGCTTAAAACAGTCAATTTTGCTTCAGGATCAAGGCAACTCAAACATTTTTATTTAAATCTGATTATTCTAAAGCTTGCCAGATTGTCTGTTTTTACTCTTTCCGGATGTTTGATACAAATTTTGTGAAAAGTCCGATTCGACCCTGTTGTCCAAATGTCATTGTAAAATTTCGGATTTAGCCCAGTTTCATTCACTTTATTTGCAAAATCAAACAAAAGTTTTGTTCAGTTATACTATTGTTATGATTGACATGGCATATAAAAATGAAATTTTGATCAAGTTTAAAAAAAATGTTCATGAACGGTCTCTAGAAGCTTAAAATACAAATCTTTATCAGCTGATGTGTTTCGATATACCAAAAATATGATTCAGGTGTTTGTTTTTCTTAATTTTTGTAGAGAAGTTCCTGGATTTTGACTACATTTGGAAATCAAATGCCGAATATTGCCAGGTTTCTAGATAAAATATCACGGAAACGAGCAGGACAATTTTGGTTGTCTTTAATAACCCCGTTTTTTGTTTCGTGAATTTCGCGGGTATATTAATAAATGTCAATATACGCGAGAAGAATAATATTCATCGATATGACTGAACTTTTTTTTTAAATACTCTAAATTTTTTTCATAACGATGAAATATTCCATAGAAAAATCTTCTCTTCATATTAATGTTTACATCACGAGAAGGGGTTATTTGAATGTAATTCGTATAGGTAAACTTAAATTGATTAAATTGATTTGGTTTGAATTGTCCAGAATGTATTCAGTTAATTCAGGATCGAAATATCATCCATTTTGAGATTCCATGAGAATCTCATCATTTGTAAAAAACGATGAAATAATAAGAAGACTTAAGAAAATCTTCTTCTCATCTTTCCATGATTAGATGCTAAAAAATTAAAGGGATTTCAGAATAAAAATGAGGGTCACTTTTCGATCACAATCTCATAATAAGATCCAACACTCTGTATCAGAGATCAGAAACATGTATTTGATTCAATAATGGTATGATAAATTATGATAAAGAGTTAAGAAATCAAGATCACAATTGATTCAAAGTATTGACTAAACGTTTAAATAAATGTAATCACAGATTCCTTAAGCTTAAAATAAAGTCTCTAAAATTATTAACAGACTGTGAAAACGCACGCGTTCTTTAAATTAGAAAAGTGAGGTATAAAAAAAGTATGAAATAAAAATTATTTTAATCCTTAACGTAAATTTAAAGATATCAATGCATTTTTTCAAAAAACAGGAATTTTTAACCGTTTGAAGTTTGTGTGAATTTGAATTCGATGAATATTGTAATTGTTCTAATTTTATTTGACCAGAATCCTAGCATTCGTGTTTTGATAAATGATATGAAATGTTATTTTAAAGGAGGTCATTTAACTCAGAGAAGATAATATAATGCTTTTAAGGGGGGGGGGGGGGGGGGGGGTAGGGTCTAACACTTTCAAAAAATCGATTTTTTTATTATTTTATTTTCTTATTGTAAAACATTTCAAGAATGTTGTGTCAAATTTTCAAGTCAATTGAAGCAAAACTGTAGAAGTTGTAGGCCTTTATCTCCTCCTATCTAATACTGCAAGAAAGCAAGAGCAGAAACTTCAAACGCGTTTTTCTCGAAAGCACATTTTTAAAGTCCGTGGACATCGTCATTTGAAAACTACTTATCCGATTCTTTTCAAATTTGGAACATATTTTCTACATATAAAATACCAGACCCCAACGTTTTTCTTTTTTGATTTTTTTACTTTGGGAAGATTTTAGAGGTGAAAAATGGCGGATTTTTAAGTGAAAAATCGTAGTTTTTACTTCAAACAGCCACAAAAATTTCATTAAAATATTTTTAAGTTAAATAAAAACGTTGGGGTCCAGAAAAACATCTATTAAAAATATTTTGCTCTGATTTTTTGATTTCAGATGATTCTGTGCTGAGGTACAGTGTCCACCGCAAATCCTGTTTTCTAAAAGGCATCCTCGAAAATGCTCCGTAACCGGCCCATTTTTCAATATTTTTTTACGAAAAAATTACTAAATGTTCTTTTAACAATGCTTTTTATAATGCAAAAAATTTTAATACATTTGTTTGAACGATAGCTCTAGAAAAAAATCGTGAAAATGGTGTTTTTTTTTATACCCGTTAGACCCTACCCCCCCCTTAAGGTAACTGATAGCATTTGAAGCATAAAAATCATGAAATTTAATAACAGAACAGAATTTAATAATAGAAGTAGGGGGTTTAAAATTGCATAAAATATGAAAAATTTTGGCTCACCCTCAAAATGGTAAATTAGATTTGATTTAAAATTAACTCTGTGTCAAAAATTTTCACAAAATTTATATATCTTAGCTGACCCGGCAAACATCGTTGAACCTTTGAAATGTTACAAGAATAATGATCAAGTAAGTAGACAAAAACACAATTTTTGAACCGAAATAACTTTTTTGTTTTGAGTCCAATCGACTTGCAGTCTTAAGATGAAATGTTAATCTTAGTTAAAATTATAATAAAATCAACGCAAATAATAAATCTACTGGTAAAGAAAAATTATTTGAAAAAAAAAAACAGTTTGTAATGCTTCTTCAGAACACAATGTTTCAGAAAACCTTTCACATTTGAGATTCAGTGCAGCTTTTTCCGTTATCAGATTCAGCTCAAATTTGGCATATGGCCTTCTGACGAATCCTTCAAAACATCTTAGTCTTTTTTTGCAAGTGTTTCGATTTTGAAGTAGGTATTTTTGAAAACGAATTTGATAAATTAAATAAAAAATAACCTACATTGCATTTTTTTAATACGGATTAAACCATAAATATCTCTTCACAAAATGATACAAATAACATACTTTAGCAAAGATAAAGCGCATCTTTCGATGGCACTGTTTAAAAAAAAATTACGCAAGGTACATATTTTGGTCAATTGAACACAAAAATTTTGGACTAAAAAAAATTTCCTGAAAAATAGCTTGTTGATATTAAATATTCATACAAGTATGGTTCATTTTTATTTTTTTACGTAAAGTATTTAATCCAAACAAAATAAAAATATATAAAACACTAGCTAACCCGGTGTGCTTTGCTACACCTTCCAAAAGTGAATTAAATTTGTTAAAATAATTGAAAGTAAGTTTTGTTTCCTAGGCAGCATTTCAAACCAAATTTCCAAATCATTAAGATGCAAACGCATTAAAATGAAATCTGCAACTGAAATTTCAAATTTCAGTACAAAGATGAATTAAATATATTTTCTTAAAATTGATCTCTACATTTTTTTTTCTAGATCTGAAACTTTAACTTTATTATTCAAAACTTCATAGTGCATAAAATGACAAAATCACTAAAATATTGAACTTTTGCCGATTGCACGTCACTGAAAACTATTGTGTCCCAATTTTCAGCTGAAAACGATATATAATAACGTCAATGTCGCAAAAACAGCGAACAGTTAATATGGACGACTCCATTGGATGATCCCTTACACAAAATTTGATACCTGGAATCGATTGCAAGTCTTTTAAAACACTCAAAAAATATTTGTCTTTTATGAACGACCCTCTTCAGAAGGGGTCATCCGAAAATCTGATAACATTTTTCATCATTCGTGGTCCTAATGAGCGTCTATGCTTAATTTCAGAGTTCTAGCTCTAAAGACGGCTAAGCCTATAGAGGATTAACAAACAAACCAACAAACAAACTTACGGAAATTGCTTTTCTTATATCTATACACTGCCGGCCAAAAGTTTGGAATCACCCTCTCAAAAACATGAAAATTTTGAACGGTCATATCTCAGCCATCTTATAACATATTGGAATTCTTTTGAGCTCATTCAAGAGATCGTGAGAAAAATCTCATTTGTAGATATTTCACAAAATGATAATATTGAGTTAATACAACTTAAATTTACCTTTAAGTTAGAGCATTTTTCAAAAACCGGACTTTACATTCAAACCCGATCATCTCAGGGTAAGTGGGACCACATTTCAAAATTCGAGTCGCAATCGAATTATTTTTTGATACATATTAAAATATATTGGTTAAATTTTGTGCCAAAAATTTGCATTATACTTAAAATTTATAAAATAGCTACTTGAGTCATCGTCCAAAAGTTTGTAATCACCCCGCGAGGCCCCGTAGTATGGTGAAAGGCCAAAAGTTTGGGATCCGTCTTCTAAAACAAGCATTTTTATTTCACGCGTATAATTGTTATCAAATGACGTATTGTTTATCTGGTAAGATGGTTTGGAAGCTAATGAGCCGAACTTACTTTATGGATATTTAGTTGAAATGTTTTTGAAAACTAACTTCTTTATAACATTAGCGAAAGTTTCATAATTTTCTCATGATTTTCACCGGATAGTCCGGCCGTTAAAAAAATATGCAAATTTGTTTTGACCATAACTTAGTTGTCTTATAAGTTACTGCAATTCGCATTGGCTTATTTGAAAGCTAATAATCTGCACTTACTTATGAAAAAGTTATTTAAAGTAAAAATTTTAAAATAATATGATTTATGTTTTCACAACTTCATACTCATTTAAAAACTTATGTTCTTAATTTGGTTAACGTTCTGATGATAACCTTTGTGATATATTTTTTCAGCTAAGCCTTCCAAATTAAGTGCAATTTATAATCTTGCAAAAAAGCCAATCCGATCTGCAATAACTTGTGAGACACCTAAGTTATGGTCAAAACAAATTTGCATATTTTTTTCAACGATCTGGTGAAAATCATCAGAAAATTATGAAACTTTGTCTAAAGTTTTGAAGAAGTTAGCCATTAAAAATATTTCAACTAAATATCCATAAAGTAAGTTCAACTCATTAGCTTCCAAATCAGCTTACCAGATAAACAATACGTCTTTTGATAACAGAGATACGCATGAAATAAAAATGCATGTTTAAGAAGACTGATCCCAAACTTTTGGCCTTTCGCCATACTACGGGGTGATCCCAAACTTTTGGACGATGACTTATGTGGCTATTTTATATATTTTGAGTACATTACAAATTTTTCAAACAAAATTAAATAAATTTATTTTAAAAAGTATGAAAAAAGGATTCGAATGTGACTCGAATTTTGAAATTTGGTCCACCCCACCTGAGATGATCGGGTTTGAATTTTAAGTCCGGTTTTTTTTTAAATGTTCTAACTTTAAGGTAAATTTAAGTTATATAAACTCAATATTAACATTTTGTGAAAAAAATATAAATAAGATTTGGCTCACGTTCTCTTGAATGAGATCAAAAGAGTTCCAATATGTTATAAGATGGCTGAGATATGGACGATCAAAATTTTCATGTTTTGAGGGGGTGATCCCAAACTTTTGGCCGGCAGTGTATTTATAAAAATGAATGTTTGTCTTTCTGTCTATTCCCTATAGACTCGGAAACTACTGAACCGATCATCGTGAAACTTGATATCTGAGGGTTTTTGGGGCCGGAAATGCTTTTTATAATTACAAACCGCTTCGACTTAAGGGAGGGGGGGCTCCCATACAAAATGAATAAAAATGTGGCACAATTCGAACATTTCATGGAATCTACTGAACCGATCAACGTGAATTTGATGTGTTTTCAAGACCAGGTTTAAATAATATTTTGAAACCCCACCTAACCCAGAACCAATCATCGTGAAATGTGGTATGTAGCCGTTTTCAAGACCGGATATGGTTTTCATAATAGTTCCAAACCTCTGCTAATCTCAAAAGGGGGGCCCCATACAAATCTAACAAAAAATTGACAAAATTTTAACAATCCTCGAAGGATTTTTGTTTAAAATTGATGAACGTATGTGTTTGGACATAATGAGATGATTTATTGAATTGACAAATAAATTTTAACAAAATAAGATGATATGTTGTATTATGGGACGCTTCATCTTTAAATGAATGAAGGCTCTCAATATTCAATATATGAAACCAACATATTACAGACCCCGTTCGTTTTTGGCAACATGCGATTTTGGCAACATGTGCCAAAATCGAACGGTTTTCAGAAACATTATTACCGTTTAGCTTTCGCTTTAACACGACTAATATTATTTAGACAAACACCATAAATACATTCTTACGTTCTGAAATGATGACAAAATTCAACAAAAATACAAAGATTTTTTTTTAAATTAAAAAGTATGTACTCAAAAATGATAAAAAGATGAAAAAAAAATTCATACAACCAAAAGACTTAAAATGACAAAAAAAAAACCAACTAAAAATATGAAGATTAACAAAAACGGCAAACATGACAAAAAAAACAAAGACTATAAACATAACAAGAATAGTGCAAAATGCATTAAAACCATAAATCAAAAATGCTCAGAAATTGACTAAAAATAACGATAATGATTATAAAAATAGTTTTATTGTGAAAATAAGACAATAAAATTAAGAAAAAAACCGTAAGATTTTTTGAAGCTTTAAATACGATTTGAAATCGGTTTATGAATTTTGATTAAAAAATAATTATTTTTTTCAATATTTTTATAATAATTTTTGTTGAGTAATTTCTGGGTATTGACAAAATTTGCCCGGATATTGCACGGATTTTTGGTCGTCAACAGAAAAATTAAATGCCCGGATTTTGCTAGGTTTTCAAATAAAATTGCCCGGATTGTCCGGTCCGGATACGTGCTAAAAAAATATGGCAACCTTAAGATAGGGGCTTCTGAGGCCGGGGAAGGTTCCTATAATATTTTGGAACGCCTCCCTCTCCCTGGAAGAGGGGAGGGAGTCTCTCAAATAAAAGTAATAAGTCTTCATAACTTCATAACTGATCATGAAAATGGAACCAAATTTGGCATTACCAGTTACAGTTTTACGGTACGAGGAATGATTCTATGATAGTTTAGTACCATTCCTTTTCTCCAGTAGGTAAATAGGAAGGGGAGAGAAGAGCTATCTTCAACTTTTTTTTTAACTCGAAAATAAGTCAAGCAAATGGAACCAGATTTGGCTTGTGAGGGTATTTGGATACGAGAAATGTTTCAATGATTATTTGAGACCCCTCGCTTTTTAAAGTGAGATTCAAAGCAAATATAATAATAGTATGAATATTCCTCACTCTCCAGAAACTTGAAGGACACATGAAACGCGCCTCCATGTGAGGGAAGTTCTTACGAACATGAATAAATGCTATCGAGAAGACCTAAGTTGCCTTAGACTAAATTTTGAAAGCTTCTGGCGAAAACTGTTAAGCTCATTATCACCAAAACTTTGTGTCCCGATCTGACAATTATACTAAATACAACACAAGTATATCTACTATTTTTTCATAATATCTTTCATAATAAGTAAGTTGATTTCGTTAATAAATTTTATACTCCAAATATGATTTTGATTTATCGGTTCAACAAGTTTTGGAGTTTTCAAAAAATCAGATGTGCCTAAATAAAAAGTATTAAAAACAGCTAATTCTACACGAAGATTTTTTTTCCTTTACCAATTTATTAATTTTTAGAGGAATGCTGATTTCCATTTACCAAACGTGCTCCAGGTAATAATAATAATATTGATGATGTGGTCATCAATAAATCTTAAATCATATTGTAGAGTAGATTTCAAGATCAATTCACTTAGTAAATTGTTGCCTTCTTATGATTTCTTTTATGAAATATTCAGTATTGTCGAAACAGTGAAATTTCCATCAATGATTGTTCGAATTCAAATGACATTAGAATCTAAAATTGTAGATTTATTAGCATACTCCGTCAGTCGGGACCTTTTTTCCATTCGGCAGAAAACAACACAAATTGAGAACCATAGCAACATACTTTGCTACACGAAGAAAAGTTGGAGTAGGCTGAAATTCCTTTGTTGAAAATAAAATTTAAACAAAATTTTCTGCGTGGTCATAGAAATGCAAGTTCAAACACGAACTTTTGTAGTTAAGACGCGAACCCACGGTTGATGGAAAGAATGTTCAGAGTTTCCTCAGTACTTCAATGCTTGAAATTTCCTTCTAGTAAGAACTTTCTCCAGGAGGTGGTGCTGATATACATGTCCTTGCTGAAGTATATGAAGCATGCTGAGAGTTACCAATGTTTATTATAATATGTTTGTTCAAAGTGTAAGGGAGCCTCCATACAATTTTTATTGCAAAATTTGATAATTCAAGCAAATGGAATCAAATTGGCATGGGAGGATATTTGAAATTCGAAAAAAGTA
Source organism: Uranotaenia lowii (assembly GCF_029784155.1). Lineage (NCBI taxonomy): Eukaryota > Metazoa > Arthropoda > Insecta > Diptera > Culicidae > Uranotaenia > Uranotaenia lowii. The sequence goes on from NC_073693.1 coordinate 335,685,521, forward strand.
TAATGATGGTTTGAAACTCCATTGCATTTCATGGATAGGAAGAGGTGGGGGTGCGCATACAAATTTTTGCAAAAGTTGGTAATTGCTAAAGCAAGCGGAATCAATTTTGACATGCAAGAGTATTTGCGTTAATGAAATGTTCTCCTGATTGTTTGAAGCTCTTCCCACCTTACATTGGAGAAACAGAAAGGAGAAGGGAGCTCCCATACAATTTGTGCATAACTGGTGAAATTATCGAGCAAATGGAACTAAATTTGGCATGGAAGGATATTCGGATACGGAAAAAGACCCTATGGTTGTTTGATACCACCTCCTCCTGATCCCAGTAAACAAATAGGAAGAGAAGAGGGGGCCACAACAAATTTTCATAAGATTTCGAAAGGTATTTAATTAGTCGAAAAGCACCGAAATTTGAATGGCATTCTATTTTGATACGAGTAATGTTTCTCTTTCCTTCTTCCATTGAGTGAGATAGGAAGAGAACACAGGAGCTTTATTCATTTTTTGTTTGATATCAGTTAGTCATTCAAAAAAAACCTACTTTTTTAGGATGTAGAAATGTTTCTATGCTCATTCGGGAAATGGGGAGATAAATAGGAAAGAGGGGAGCTCTTATTCATTTTTTTTGCACAACTCTATAACATTTTAAGCAAATGGGGTCAAATTAGTCATAGGAAAGTATACGGAATGAAGAATTTAAAGCTCCTTCTTTCTTTTCAGTGAGGAGCTAGAAAATATCGATTTCCCTAATTAGTTCCTATTTTCTTCAGAAAGTGATCTAGTGGTGGTCTACATTTAATAAATAATTGTAAACAAATCAAGTTTGGCTCCTTGGAGTCTCAAAATATGACCAAACAAATAAAGAAATTACAAACAAACAAATTTTGGATCAGGTTTCGCATATAGAAAAGAATATTTCAAAAATAATTTATTATTTCCTAAATATCAGAGGAGTGCAAGTTTAAAATCATCAATTTCGAGTTAAGTATACCTAACGATTCTTCATGTTTCAATGTGCATCTGGCCAAAAACCAATTTTTTTTATAATTTTTTAAACATTTTTTCGATTGTAAAATTTCAATTAATTTTAGAAAATTTTAGAAAGTGTCGCAAAGCATAACGGGTCAGCTAGTTTTTGAATAAATTGAAAAAATAATCAATTTTTTTGATCAATAATATTTGTGTTGTGTTGTGCGTGTCAATTTAACTTTTTTTTAATTGTTACGATATTATTTTGACATGTTCGTGTTTTAGTCAGTCAAAGCTGCTGACTATGAAAATGCGGAAAGTGTCCAAATCTTGATTTTATGGGAGAGAATGTTAAAAATTTATAACAAACCATTTCTCTGTTGGAAACTTGAAACTATTCCTCAACCGGAGGCGAAGGAAGGGGAAAAACTTATCTCAATGTTCTCGAACTAATCCGTTTGCTTAACAAGTCAAGACATACTGGTTCTGTTTCTTTATCAGATTGTAAGAAGAATGAGTGAGAGAACCAATTGAAGAAAGAAAAACAATCTCCTTGACCAGCACTGAGTAGTTAGTAACCAAAACCAGATTCACTCCAACCCAGCGGATGTTAGTCAAAGGCCTTCGCCCGTTGTTGATGAGGAAGAAGTATGATGATAAAGGAACCAGACTAGTCAAATGGGAAGAAAGATAAAGGATTAAGTCCATTATTCTACTTTTGAAAACATCCGGTACCCGGAAGTTTTCCTTCTGCTGGTGCTGCTGCTCCTCTTAGGGCTTGTTGGTTACTTTTGCTCATTCAGGGGCGAAGATTTGCCTGTGTCATCTTTTGTCAATGGGTTTCTGTATTATTTTTTTTTATCTTCCACTCCTTTTTGTTTCTCAATGTTTTTTCACTGATTCTCTGTTTTCACCCAAGTGCCGTCGCTTAACGAGAGTGGAAAGTTTGTTTGGAGTAAAAACAGAAAAAAAATCCTTGGTGGCGACAATTTTTCGGCCCCGAAGGCTTGCAATTTTTGTTTTTGTCTTCTTTCATTCTTTCGGCTGGCCCCAGCTTGATGAGGGTTTGACCTCGTGTTGGTTTTCTACTTTCATTCGTTCTTTTTTTATTCCTGCGCCTTTCTTCTAGTATCTGCGTCCTATTGTTTCCCGGGAACAATGCGCGATTTCGGTTTGGGGACCGGAGCACAAAGGCGACTCGTTTCGCGTAAATTAAAATAGCAAAACCCGAACGATTCTTCGCCAAGTCGCCGTATTTTGCTGCCATTGTTGACCTAACGACGAATGACCGAACGAACGAACGAATGAACGAAGGCACGAACACAGACTGGATTAGGGA
>NC_073693.1:335688328-335735514 GCF_029784155.1 Uranotaenia lowii
TAAATGACAAAAATGACAAAAATGACAAAAATGACAAAAATGACAAAAAATGACAAAAATGACAAAAATGACAAAAATGACAAAAATGACAAAAACTGACACAAAATTGACAAAAAATGACAAAAATGGCAAAAATGACAAAAATGACACAAAATGACCAAAAATGACAAAAATGACAAAAATGACAAAAATGACAAAAATGACAAAAATGACAAAAATGACAAAAATGACAAAACTGACACAAAATGACAAAAATGACAAAAATGACAAAAATGACAAAAATGACAAAAATGACAAAAATGACAAAAATGACAAAAATGACAAAAATGACCAAATGACAAAATGACAAAAATGACAAAGATGACAAAAATGACAAAAATGACAAAAATGACAAAAATGACAGAAATGACAAAAATGACAAAAATGACAAAAATGACAAAAATGACAAAAATGACAAAAATGACAAAAATGACAAAAATGACAAAAATGACAAAAATGACAAAAATGACAAAAATGACAAAAATGACAAAAAATGACAAAAATGACAAAAATGACAAAAATGACAAAAATGACAAAAAATGACAAAAATGACAAAAATGACAAAAAATGACAAAAATGACAAAAATGACAAAAATGACAAAAATGACAAAAAACAAAAATGACAAAAATGACAAAAATGACAAAAATGACAAAAATGACAAAAATGACAAAAATGACAAAAAAACAAAAATGACAAAAATGACAAAAATGACAAAAATGACAAAAATGACAAAAATGACAAAAATGACCAAAATGACAACAAAATGACAAAAATGACAAAAATGACAAAAATGACAAAAAGACAACAATGACAAATGACAAAAATGACAAAAATGACAAAATGACAAAAATGACAAAAATGACAAAATTACAAAATGACAAAAATGACAAAAATGACAAAAATGACAAAAAATGACAAAAATGACAAAAATGACAAAAATGACAAAAATGACAAAAATGACAAAAATGACAAAAATGACAAAAAATGACAAAAATGACAAAAATGACAAAAATGACAAAAATGACCAAAAATGACAAAAATGACAAAGAAAAATGACAAAAATGACCAAAATGACAAAAATGACAAAAATGACAAAAATGACAAAAATGACAAAAATGACAAAAATGACAAAAATGACAAAAATGACAAAAATGACAAAAATGACAAAAATGACAAAATGACAAAAATGACAAAAATGACAAAAATGACAAAAATGACAAAAATGACAAAAATGACAAAAATGACAAAAATGACAAAAATGACAAAAATGACAAAAATGACAAAAATGACAAAAATGACAAAAATGACAAAAATGACAAAAATGACAAAAATGACAAAAATGACAAAATGACAAAAATGACAAAAATGACAAAAATGACAAAAATGACAAAAATGACAAAAATGACAAAAATGACAAAAAATGACAAAAATGACAAAAATGACAAAAATGACATAAATGACAAAAATGACAAAAATGGCAAAAATGACAAAAATGACAAAAATGACCAAAAATGACAAAAATGACAAAAATGACAAAAATGACAAAAATGACAAAAATGACAAAAATGACAAAAATGACAAAAATGACAAAACTGACAAAAATGACAAAAATGTCAAAAATGACAAAAATGACAAAAATGACAAAAATGACAAAAAATGACAAAAATGACAAAAATGACAAAAATGACCAAAATGACAAAAATGACAAAAATGACAAAAATGACAAAAATGACAAAAATGACAAAAATGACAAAAATGACAAAAATGACAAAAATGACAGAAATGACAAAAATGACAAAAATGACAAAAATGACAAAAAAAATCGAGTAGATTAGAAAGGTTTTTACACCTTCCCAAAAAAATGTTTCAAAGTGCTTGTCTATCAAATGCTAAGAATTAAAGCGATCATGGAAAAACGACTATCCCAAGCCTAACCAGATTCGAAAATCATTGTTGCTAAATTTAGCAGCCGACATATCCTTTTTGAATTCGACAACGAAAAGTCGCTCTTAAGTGCACTTTTTGCAGGCATTGGGGCTGATTCATCTTTTGAGATTAAGAGAAGCAAAAAAAAAAGTTCATCCTGTCCACAAAACTAGGACCGAACTACCGGGTGCTTCAATAAAGATTTAATCGACAATGCGTCTGACAGTCGCACCGGGCCAAAAGTTCAGCTTTTTCGCTCTCGAGTTTCCAGACCCGACGAAAAAAAAACCAACTGGAAACTAGAAAAGCAACGGAAACTTAAATGAAATTTGTCTGCGGGAAAGGGCAAAAGTCAGACGGTTTGCGTATGGCCTCTTCAAGTTTGCAAATCTCTGTTTCGGTATCATTATCTTTATGAGGTGCTTCTGCTTGCTGCTTTCACTTGAGAGTATCTACGGTGTAGTTTCACTAGATTCCGGAAGCGCTCTACTTTGTTTGGCAGGAATTTTATTTTCGTGTTTCTTCTTTCTTTTTTTGGAACATTTCCTATTGTGAAATTTGTTCTCTACCGTACCCAAAAAGATGTTCAATTGGATTTCAAGTTACCTCCCCATACCGTGTATCGTCTTCTTCAAACTCCAAAACGGTTGTTCGTGAGTGAGAGGTAAAAAAAGAAATTTCCAAGTATACATGACTTAAAAAATAAAACGCAAGCGACACAAAGCAGGGTAGAGAAAGTTTTCTAAGCAAGTTGAGCAACATTTCCCGGAATGAAGTTGTTTCTTGGGAAAACTTTCATACGTTATTTGGTGTGACTGGCTCTTGTCTTATAGAGTTGGTACCGATCTACTTGATGTTGTTTTTCATGTTTTTGTTGTTGTCGCTGTTTGGGCTAGACAGAAACGTTTCTATTTCTTCCGAGGGAGAAGAGTGAGTTTTGTCCTGAGTCCTCCTTCCTGCGATTGTCAAGCAATTCCATTCTGAGGTGTTTATCGTGCGGCAAATTGGATTCTACATGGTGCTGAGCTCGACGACTTTCTGAGGAGTAAACTCCAAACATAATCAAGAACATTATGACACTTTGATGATGTCATTCCGGAAAGTGTAACAGAATATTACCAACAATTCAATTTTGTGATAATGCTTCTCCTGGCTCGAAGAAAGGAAACTACAGCTCTATCTCCACAAGAATCTTACACAGCAGCCCAAACACTAATCCATCACAAATCTGAAGACATTTATCAAATGAATAATTAATGCTGCTCTGTTGGTTCTGAATGGGGGATCTAAATAAACCTCCCTGTCCGATTGTCAACTGGGGAGAATAATTATTCACGCTGGGCAAAGCACTCTGATGCACCAACAAATCTCATTACAAGCTCCAGTGATTTTTAGGTCCAAGAAGGATTTTCCTTGGCCACATGGAAATAGGGTGGAGGAACTTATTGTTTACCTTCTTAAAAAAATGATGTCTTAAAAACTAAATATAACAGATCACCAGACAAAATTTCAGTCCAAACATTAAGACTGTCTTTTATCGGAAAAAGTACGGAATCCAATACCTAAACAGATTAATCAACCCTAAAGCACTTAACTGCAGAAGACTTAGAGGTTGGAGGATTAAGGGTTGCAACTTCCTTTCATGGGCAGCTGCACTTGACGAACGGCCGGCGCATTTCAAAGTTGCAAATACGACGTAACTTAATTAGAGAAAGCGTTGCAAACAGTCAGTTGCTATCGTCCTCCGTATAAATATATGGGGTGCGCTTCTGAAAGTTTACTGAATTATTCTTGCGGCTTTGAAATGCATCTTGTTTTTGCTATGTATCAACATAATGGTATTTATTTGGAATTTATCATGAAACTCCGAGGATAATATTTGTGATGGTAATGATCAGTAGGTTGTCAAAAGAGAAATTTTTAGTTGATTTTTGAATAGAATAGTTTATGTGATAATATTTATTATAATTCATAATATTCTTAAGCCAGGGCAAAGGAAGATATTTAGGGAAAACTTCACCTAATACTCAAATTTTAAATTTTAACTTCAAGTTTCTAGAATGTGTTGCAGGGCGTTTTTAAAGCTTTTTTTTATTAATTTTTAATATTTAGAAAAAAAAAACAAACTTTTGTTTGATGAAAATTTCCAAAAAAAAATCAATGAAGATCTATGAAAATAACATATGGATGCAAAATTGTATAAATGCTTTCAAGCTGATTTCGAGAAAAAATAGAGCTTGAACTCCGTGGTGTTCCAGAAAATTCCATAGAATTTTATGTGAACTTTTTTCATGAGAATGAATTTCTGAAGCAAAAACATAGCATTTTACAACATTTCTCCAAAACAAAAAACGTTTAGTTTGTCGATAATTACGGTGACACACTTTGTTTTTTATTCGGGAATTATACCCTTTTGCCAACAATAAAATTCACTTATACCCCTTTGCCCAATGTTCCGAAATATCAATCAAACATGAACACTCAGGATGCGTTTTCTGTTGAATACATTTTGATTGTATAATGGGATATAGCGCCTCTCGCAACTGCTTCGCCCGACTGGTATGCAATCTCGATCCAGGCGCTCTACTCAGCAATGCCAACCGAGTCCCCATCAATCAGAATCATCGGGTTTGCAAACATCGCATATCGATATGAGTGAGATACCAACTGATCCATTCTGAATGTCACTCACTCAGTATTCGCCTGGCTGATTAGAAATTAAAAAGAAGGCGAAGTTGACCATCTTTCCATCACAAACACAACTACAGTTTGATTTTATTCTTACTGTAGTAAAAAAAGCTGGTAAAATCAAATAAATTATTAATTTTCTTATGTTTAAAATCAAACAACATTTGCTAATGATCGGGTTACATGTATCACTCGCTCACTGCCTGAACCATTCACTCCTGATCTTAGCCCAATATGATTCGCCGTATGCATCGCTCAATGGTGTGATTCCAATTGATGATAGTGCTGCACTGTTTTGACAGCAAACATCGTGCGAGGTGATCTGTATTTTAGCGATGAATAGAACGATCGATGATCGGATAAGTCCAGTAGCAATCAATAACAAAAACCCGATCGCTATAACTTCAGTTGCGAAGTGCAATCAGGAACATTCATTGAAAATGAGTGATTTTCGGGAACACACTGCCTTTGTCACCAACAACTTTTCACATTCAGGTGTTTTGATCTTTTTGATGTGGGTTAACAAAACATAAATATTCATTTCTACAAGAGTCTGATTGTATAAAAATAATTTTTTGCTGTTTTGATGGAAAATATACTCTAGTATTGTGAGTTGAGAGATTTTATGTCTGGAGATCTTCTAGTCAGCCTTTCCAAAAAACAACTTTTCATCAGGATAAATTTTATAATAATTCGTGTAAGGTATTTTCCACTAAAATCAAATACTGCATGTTTTGTGCGCCTTTGCTGGATCAATTGGACATAGGAAAGCGACTTGCAGTCACTATGAGTTGATTTTTACAGTGAATTAACGAAAGGCGCTTCAATATAAATCCAATTTTCTTGTACCACAAATCCATTTTTTGTACTTTTCAAGCTTTCAAACAACTTTCTGGAAATCACGTAAGGGCTGGCTGGCAAAGGGGAGTAAGAACATAAATTAAACCCCTTTGCCTCTAAACAAAATTTGGCTTTCAGTTTGTAGAGTTTTTTCACAGAGACTAAAGAAAACAGTGAAATAAAATTATAACTCAAATAGCATGTAATGTTTGGCGGTCAACGACTTGGCTCCAAGGGCATCATATAAATGTTAATTGGCTCCAAAGGCCTCATATAAAATGTTAATTCTATGTTAGACAGATTTTATTGGGAACCGTATAACGAGAGGCCCGACACGCTTCCGGTTTTAAGCAGGTGGCTTAAGCGCCACTTCCGTTTGGAAGACCACCTACCCTTTCTTATCTTGCCCAGCTGATGAAACTCGGTCGCGAGTTCCTTTTGATTCCCGATTTTGGGAAAGAAGCGGAAGGGACTCTAAAAAAGGGATCCGTACTTCGACCCTTAAGGGCCGCCCCGAAGTCGAGACAAAACCCGGGAGAAATCCGTGGAAATGGGAGTTAGTCGTTCGTTACCAAAGCATGCTAGGGGTTCGAATCATCGGACAAGACCAAACCCGTTACCTGGACCAGAAAAGAAGGATCGATTGGATTCGCGGCTAATCTCCGCAGTAAAGCGACAAAGCAAATTAATCCCGAAACAACGAACAACGTGTGACTCCCTTTCCAGTTACCCCAATCAGACTATCATCGTTAAGTTTTTGCTTACAATTATTTGTTCGATTTATTGTCGATTCATGTGTGTTGTGTTGGTTTTACATTCTACTGTTAGGCCTAACAAACTTTCCCTCTTTCAAAACTTCTAACTAGCAGTGCATTTAGGTGGAGACGCTGGTTTCTAACAAATTTTACTTAGTGGTTTTGAGTCGAACAAATCATTTAATTTTGTTTAGTTTTTCGACTTTTTTCGTCGGCTCGCCAGTCCGAAAATCTTGATTTTCCCGCCAGAAATTGCGAAAAAACACTTCGCTTATCTGGCTTAAAATAGAGATGGTAAAGCTGCGAAAACATAGCAGGTAGTAAACAATCGCTAGAGAATATGGGTGGGCTGATTATGACTACTCACTCAGACTGTGAGCTGTTGGCGGGACTTAGTCGGAGTCCTGTCGCGTTCGGTTACCCCGTTTAGGCACCGTATCGCCCTCCGGCTGATGTATGCTGGTTGAGGGCCTTTGCGGGTAGACGAAACGGGGCGGTATGAACCCTTTTTTGTTTAGGCCGATCACCGCCTAGTCAGACTCGTGGCTGTGGCGTGGCCTTCTGTACCGAGTCCGGTGATGGTTTGGCTGCGGTGGCTTGTTTCGCAAATGTTGGCTCGGCTATGAGCTGGTGGCCGGCCTGCCGTCGGCCGATCGTGACGCAAGCGGATGCCGGGCACTGCTTCAATACGGCTGGATGTTTGGTCGGTGAATCCAGCGGGATGTCGGTGTTGTGGAGTCCCCGCTGCGGGGTTCGTACCTGGTTAGGCGCCCGTCGCCTGGGGCGGATGCTGTGTGTATGCGTCGTACCTGTAGCTGATTGGCGGGGTTTACATATTTGTAGGGTTGGGTGAGATTGTGTCCCATTTGGGTTCTCCACATACCTAAGCAGTATTAAATACCACTGAATTGCACTGCGCACTGCTCTAAGCAGTCCCTAGTCTTCAAACTTAGCACGGTCTAAATTAAAAGAGGGCTGATTAGATCAGAGTACCTGTTCTAGGAATCACACATGCCACTTCAATATAATTTACCTATCCGAGTAAAAGTACAACTAAACTACTGGACCCTAACTCTTCTGATCACCGGACGTAAGTGAGCTTAGAAACTCTATCGTCCTCTGATCGACCTGGTCTAGCCTGACTTTCGCAACCGGAACTACCCGATACGAACGAGTCTAATCGCGAAGTCAAACAACTACATCCCAGTTCGCGAATTCTTCGAGTAGTCCTCGTCTTCCCCTTCTGGACCCGAAAATAGAGGCCCAACCTTTGCTCTGCCAAAATAAGTGCACAAAAGCCTCCGAAAGAGGTCATTCACCTGACGCCAAAAAAAGAAAGTGGTCGGTGGCCTACAGAAGATAGCATCTAGAGTCACGTGCTTGCCGCCAGAATTGTGTCGGTCACTCAGTTGTGTTAATGATTGATGATTGTTCATTTGGGGTGGTGCTTCATATGGTAATGGGTGTTTGTTTCGTTCTTGTATTTAATTATTTTAAAAAGGGCAAAATTTCTGTTGGCATGTTTGAAACCGTTGGAAACAATAATATTGAATTTATATTAGGCTTATTATTAACGTTGGAAGAAACGAATGAATCGTTTGATAAAAGTACAGAAATAAATAATTAATATTGCTTCAACTTCATGTACCCGTTACAACCGAATACATATGTATGAAACATTTCATTTTTCTGTGTATACGGTTATGCAATACACATACACGGTCGAAAAATCTTGACAAGATGAGAAAAATCACTATGGGCCAAAATAAATAACTATGATGCAAAGAAGCTGTTTTGTGTATAATTTCCCATAACATCAACACAAGATTTGAAAATTGGCCAGAATGGGCAATCTGGTTTTCGGGAATTAGGGATTGAAGAAGTTGTATCATTTCGAGGAAATGTGGCAAAAATATTTAGCTAGCGCTACTGACACTTTTTTGTTTAAAATAACAAAACAAAATAAATTTGGCAAAAATATCAAATTTCAATGAAAATAAGAAAATCAACAATCAAAATTAGCTTAAACTGTCGTAAAACGAACTGGCAACACTGAAGCAAGTTACATAAGCATGATACCGTAAAACGAGGAAAGATTGATCACTTTTTTTCAATATTTCTCGATTATTTTCTCTGTTAAGTTAAGGGAAATGTGGCATGTGAACGTTAAAGATGGTTTCAAAAATTTATTAGACTACTTTAAATTTGATTTAAAAATCGATTTCGTCTTTGTTTAGAATATCATGCTTTGGAGTAATTATGATCAATCTCTATTTTTACGGTTTTAACAAGTTTTCTTTATCATGAAGGATGCAAAACACCATCATAATATTAACAAATGCTAGTTATTGATAAACTAAGGCAGCTCATGTGTTAAGATCAAACAAAAATTTAAATCGAAAGATGGATTATGATGTTGCATAAGGGGGAAGTAGGGTCTAACACTTTAAAAAAACCGATTTTTTATTTTTTTTATTTTCTTATTGTAACACATTTCAAGAATGTTGTGTCAAATTTTCAAGTCAATCGAAGCAAAACTGTAGAAATTATAGGCCTTTATCTCCTCTTATCTAATACTGCAAGAATTCGGCGAATCTCGGCGATAATCTTGGCGATGATCTTGGCGTCAAAAGTCGGGAGCCAGAATAAGACAGAGACTTGAAAAAAAGAAGCCGAAGACAACAAAATTGCTGCATGGAACGTACTTTATGGAGCTGGAATCGACGATTCAGTGTGAGTTGAAAAAATAAATTGTTTCTTTCAGAAATTTCAAACGCATTTTTCTTGAAAGCACATTTTTAAAGTCAGTGGGCATCGTCATTTGAAAACTACTTCACCGATTCTTTTCAAATTTGCAACACATTTTCTACATATAAAATACCAAACCCCAACGATTTTCCTTTTTTTTACTTTGGGGTGATTTTACAGATAAAAAATGGGTAATTTTTTCGTGAAAAATCATAGTTTTTACTTCAAACAGCCACAAAAATTTCATAAGTTTTTTTTAAAGTTAAATAAAATCGTTGGGGTTAAGAAAAAAACATTTATTAAAAATATTTTGCTCTGATTTATTGACTTTAGATGATTCTGTGCTGAGATACAGTGTCCACCGCAAATCCTGTTTTCTAAAAGGCATCCTCGAAACTGCTCCATCACCGGCTCATTTTTCAATATTTTTCTACAAAAAATTTACTAAATGTTCTTTTAACAATGCTTTGTAAAAAGCAAAAAATTTGAATACATTTGTTTGAACGATAGCTCTAAAAATTTTTTGTTAAAATGGTGTTTTTTTTTACCCGTTAAACCCTACTCCCCCCATAAATTAAAGGGCTTAATTTTTGAACATAACTTATAAAATATTACCCGCAAAAAATATTTGCCTTCATTCAATTTTCATGGCCCTCGCACTATTCCCCTTTATTTTTTTTTTCTTCAAACTTTACCATTTGATAGGAGTTTCTAGCCTTTTGTCCAAGACTGGTTTACTTTTAAAAAACCTCCCTATTTTTAAAATATCATAAATTTACTTCAAAATTCAAAAAAAAAAAAAACTTCAACAAAACTATAACTTTACACAGGAAAAAAGTTTAACTGTCACATAAATACACCTGCTGCTTCTATACGCTTTGATTTCATCAGGAAGGGTGTTTGTTTGCGAGCCTTAGAAAAATAGATGTTTCAAGATTTTTAAAATCACATTTTTACTCGCATTCGAAATTTCCAAGATCAAACCATGTTTTTCCCGATTTTAATTTCAACATGTAGGTTTTGAAACGTAGAAATTTTGTTTAAGATATTTCAACTAAAGACTTAGTTATTGATGATTATGTGGGAAAATTTCATGTTGATCAAAACTACCCCGGTGATCAATGTAACCCCGTTTTACGGTTCCACAATAAAGAATGGCAGACCAAATCTCACAAATAATTCACGTTCAGGATGTCAAAATCTTTCGAAAGTAATTATTAAAACATTGGCACCATAAATGCTGTTTCGTTGTGAAAAAATTGCTTTGAATTAAAGATTCATTTTAAAACTCTGATACTTTTATATTTTTCTGAGGTAATCTTACTGATCGTAATTCGGAAATATTGCATTTTTATTATCATTTCTCTAATACAATTTTTATTGAAAATTCTGGATTCGTTCTAAATATAAATTATATAAATTTAAATATAAATTTAAATTTTAAGATTAAAGATATCAAATTCATAAGTATGAAGTTTTATTTACGTTTTTTTTTATTGATTTGCTCTTGAATTACAAGATTTTTATTTAAAAAAAAGTCACAAATTAAAAAAAAAATTAAAACTGAATAAAAATTAAAAATCTGATTTTTTTCTTTATGTGTATACTATTTCCAGTTTTTTATAATATTTTACAAAAACAATTGAAATCATGTTATCATGGGTTGATTTCTGAACTATTCTTCAATGAAAATTCAGAATCAAGTGCAATTTTCAGATGCAAAGGGTCCAATATGAAACTGGAATACGACTTAAAATTTTCATTTTTGTTATGTACATGAGCCGAAAGCATTATCGAGATATAATTGGTGTGAATTTTAAAACTCAGCCGTGTAAGTCAAACATAATAAAAAGATCTTCCGAATGTTGCTCTGTTGACGAAAAAATAACTAGGATAGTTTTTATTCATCAGAGAATATTTGAAATAAAGGCACATTTTTAGACTCTGTAATTTTAAAACTTACTTTTCCAGATTTCTGCTTCCAGAACTCAAAATTTTTTAATCAGATTTTGTCTTTTACCTATAGTTTAGTTATTGCGTTAAGGAAATCAGTTCTGAGTGAAATCGAATACTGACAACTGATGAGTTGACAAAATTATTTGGAATCTAAGAAATTTTTATTTTACATTCATCTTCCCTAGAAGGCTGCCACGTAGTGATAAGTTCCCGATAAAACAATATAGATTTTTCCTAAATATTTTGAGATAAAACAACAACAAAAAAATTAAACTTTATAACCTTTTTTTCACAGAAATCCAAATAAGTCTCGGTCTTGAGGAAAGTTGATGATTGAGTTTTGTAAAATTAAAAAAAAAATCTTTGAAAACTCTAAATGAAAGCAACAGCAAATTGCCCATTGTCGATTTATTGATGCTGGAATATCTTATGTTTCATCAATCTTGTTTGAGTTGAGGAATCTGGAAAATAAATGGAAATTTTCGAATAACTCCGGTAAAATATATTTTTTTATTCTTTTTGTTAGATTTGTGATTCGGATACAAAATTTAAATAATGATTTTAAATTTCATAATGTAATTTATTTTGAGTTTCATAACTAATTTTAAATGCTGGTTAACTGCGGGCGAGAGAAAAACGTACAAGAAATTCATTGATTAAAATTAAAGTCTCATTTCTTATTTTGCAATCTAATTATGAATTTAGATTTGAGTTATGATACTGACTTCTTATAATAATTCTGATTTCAACTTCATAACTGTATCTTTTGAATCCAAAATCAAAATTTTGTTAATGTTTATTGATTTTGATTCTAAATTCATGATTTTTCCTCGATTTTGAAAATATCTTAAAACGCATAACATGGAACCCCTCGTTCCACGAAAATTCATAAGAATTGGATTTCAATCCGACACCCAGCTAACATGAAATCGTAATAGAAATGATAATCCAAATCGAATATTAAGACATTTTCAATAACCATCGTAAACAAGCTGGTATTGAGTGATTTTCTATCATTCATTTACGAGAAGCTTTGCCCAAAAAAAGTTGAATCGGATAGCAGTTTAGTCAATTCGTAAATATGTCTCCAAAAAGTTGAGAATACGCTAATTCGATATTTACGATTTGAGTAAACTGATTAACGATAAATGGGCGGTCCTTCCTTCTTTCTCCCTTTGACCAGTTCGTGAACAGAAAATCTCACATATAGAGCTATGGCGCGAATCATTTCAACTGATGAGTTGGCATAGTGGTAAGATACCGGACAGACATCTCGGAGGCTGGAGTTCAAATCTCGGTCCGGGAAATTTTTTTTTTCGTTTTACTCAAATTACATCAAATCGTATATTCTGCATTTTGTGGGAAAATCGAATCGTTAAAATCTTGTCATTGTAGATATATCGCCTCCACTTTTATAGCTATATGCTATTTTGGTAAGTTTAATACAATCTTTTCATCTGGTATATTCGTTTGATTAATTCTGTTGTTCCTGTGATATACCCTCTTAAATGTTTGCTGGGCATAAAAATTTGTTGATAACTTTTTTTGAGTATCAATAATTTAAATTAATTTTCATAAATACAATCGTTATTTGATCTCACACCACTTTCTCATTTATAATTATTACTTAATGACCATGATTTTTATTTCCTTTTTTATAGGAATTTAACCCTGGTCATTCTTTCTCGAACCATGATTATGAATGTTGTCATTTGTTTAAGAAACTAGAAATTATTATTTAAAATTGTTTGATTGTGATAAAGGCACAAATCTTAACACAATTTTTTTTGTGTGCGGGAGGAAATTAAAACTTTAATTCGTTTGAAAGTAGAACTGGTTCGATCTGAGCTTATTTTGTATTCCTGCAGGTTGATTTTTTAAATAGATTTAATTTTTTGAAAATTAAAAATTTCAAAAAGTTCTCTCAATTGAAATCGTTTAGTACAGGGATGAGCATTTGCATTTGCCCTGAAACCATTCAGACTGTTATTTTTTTCTAGTAATAAATAAAGCATTAATTATGTTCTTGAAATGGAAAAAATGCAATCTTATGTATTGTTAAAACGTAATATATATAAAAGTTTTTCTTTAGTTCAGTTTACATTTTTTCTAATTATTCAACTATCTGTCGACGAGAATCTTGACTGGGACCAGGTGAAGACGCTGGCTCCGGATCGTCAACAGTGGAGGTCTTTTACCACGGCCCTATGCACCGGAGGATCGGCGCGGGATCATTAAGTAAGTAAGTAAGTAAGTATTCAACTATCACTTCCAAATTTAAATCCATGAAACGGATCGGAAAAGTAAAGAAAAAATCGTTAGGGTACAGATGATCACAGGCATTTCTTAGTCCGTTAATGAGATAAAATATTTTTCGTTTCAAGCAAAGATAAAGTTTTATGAAGAAGTTGCTCAGAAAAATTTTTTTCCCCAAAATTTCCATAACGTTATTAAATTTGGCTTGTTCTGAAAAAACTCAAATACCTAAAAAATGAAAATAAACGACGAATAATGCATCAGCCAAAAAGAGTTTTGTTTTTCTCAAACCTTTTTCGAATCACAGATATACCCCCAGAATTTTCGTTTCAAACAAACGATGTCTCTGTTTGTAAGAAAAATCAGTGAAAAAGTTCAAATCTATTAAAAAATATAAACTATTTAAAACTTATTAAAAAAGATTTAGTAATGCAGGTACCTGTTCAATTTTGGCTGATATTATTCACCTTGTATTTAAAAAATAATGTTAAACTTTTGTTTCCATTTAAAACGTGAATTCGTTTTATTTTCCATTTTTATCGTCAAAAATTTGTCGTTATTAATCATGTTATGCTCTGCAAACTATTTAACTCTAAATATTGTTTTCAGTGCAGCCCGTTGAACAGATTAAAATTTAATTTTGCCCGTTGCTTCAAAAGGTTGCTCAGCCCTAGTAAGTTTCGCTATTTTTAATTAAGAAAAATAATGGAGTTTTCGAATAAATGTTATAAAAACCGAAGTTTACAAAAAATCTTCTAAAAATTTAAAACTTAAGACAAAGTTTTCATAAGGAATGAACAAAATCTCTTCGTGATGTTTTCAATTTTTTCTATTCAAATTATTTTAAACAGGAAATAATTCACACAAAAGGAAAAAATAAGAATAAATATGTCGCTTTTCGTATGTAATGCATATCTTTTTATTGTCAGTTTGATGTTTTATGATATAAAATCAAAAATAAAATTTTCTATATATTGAATAGTGGTAAAAGTGATGAATTACAAAGCTAAACTGCCAAGGTTTCAAAGCTAAACTGCCAGTTGAATCATACGCTTCTGAAATGATGACTGGAAAACTCATCATTCCTGGAAAATAAGACTGCATTTTTAATTAAAAAAATCAAAATCATTAGATACAACACATATATAGTTCACGACAGTATTCTTGTTTTTTTGTTTCTATCGAAGCGAATGAAAAAGATATTACAAAGAGAAGGCAATGGCATTGTATGCCGTCAGCAGGAAATCATTTCAAGTATTTCAGTCTAAGAAGTTATAACCATACTCACCAATTTGATTCTTTCAAATTTGTCATTGCATTTAAATAAAATAAAATAAAATGAACATTTAGAAGCTCAGAAATGAAAGCAAATACAATATTCAAGTTTTTAGTAAACATTATTAGCGAAAACTTGAAAATTTTGCTCGTGCATTGTTTTCGCAATTATTAAAAAAAAAATCTAGACCTTCCAGTTGATTTTTTCTTCTGAATTGTGCATTAGATGAGGATGAGTCTCCTCAATAATGTGGCAAATTTTCAGATAAATTTTGAAAGTGCTAACTCTGAACTCTCTTCAACTGCTGAATAAATCTTTCACCTTTTTACTACTTGAAAGTGTTCTGAAAAGACACCGTGATTGAATTTTTCTGAGCAAATATATGAAAGGATACTTATAGAATTGTGCTTGAAAATCCATCTTTTAGGAAAATTCAAATATATTTCAATCGCAGAACGACCAACGAAGAGCAGAGTCCCAATAAACATTTATGTAGGTATATTTTTCAAAGGCTTTGTCATTCGTACCACAGAGAATAGAGAATGATCAAAAAAATCTCACAAAAAACTTCTGGTCGAAAAATACCATTTTTTATCTCTTCCCTCTAACCCCCCTTCCCTTGCCCCCTTTTGATTTTTCCAAATTTCCCGAAGGGGAAAATGGTTGGAGTTCATGGTATTTTATTGAAAGATTTAATTAACATTTCGAAAACTCAAATAGTTGATAGAATTCAAACCGTAGTAAATAAGAATTCCATTACTCTCTTTTACGACTTTGTGCAATGTAGATTGTTTGCAAGTTTATTGCACGCAATTTTGTGTCGAATTTTGCCTAATTAATGAAAAATTTGAACTATTTTTTATGAAACGTCCCAACATACCCTCCTCCCCTCTCTACCACATGAAGTTTTACATTCATGCGAAAAATGAATTATTTAAATTTTGCAACGACCTTCTTTAAATGAATGATTGATGATTTAATATATATTTAAAAGATATCTAATATTATTTATTTAAATCATAGGAACTAATCAAAGCTCTCGTTACGGTTACATTACATTTGATGTGTCTTTGAAGTTCGTTTTAACAATTGACCCATTCATTACTTCAATATCTAACTCAACCGTTATTCTAATTGACGTTTCCATTTATTTCCAGGTTAATATCCACGTATTGCAAATTAATTGATCCGATGCAGGGCAGGTAATTTTTCAATTATACTCGTGAAATTAATAAACGAACACATGAATGGGCAGTTTGTTGCTTGTTTTAATACAAATAAATATGCTTAAGAGAAAAAAACGCGCTGAAACAAAAAAAAAAACACACACTATACAAAAGTAATGGCAACTCAATGAAATAGTCGCGCGTCGTTTGTCTATACATATGCCCACATTCATATGACGTGAAACTGTTTAATTTAATCACCAGCGGGCCATCAAAGCGAAATAAAACGCATTTCCCATTTGCCAGCATCAATCATGGAATGAATTTCGCGTCAACTGCTTTCAGCTCGTTAAAATGGGGACATTATCACAATTGCCGGACCCCACGGCACTCACAGTCTACACAGTCTTCCAGGAGAAATGGCAAGTTGCAGAAAGAGAAAAAAAACCGGAAAAGCTTTCCCGGAAATGGTCGCTATACAAAAACAATGTAACCCCAACAATGACCGATGATGGGGCAAAAACCAAAAAAAAAACAAAATGACTGCCGTCAGGATCAACGACAGCGGAAAAAGCGATCGCCACCAACAAACAGACGGCGAGGAATCACGAGAAAGCAAAAGTCGCTGTGTAATGAACAGAAAATAGTCGTCACAATGAGCTTTTTCCCCTAGAGGGGAGGAAAATTGAAGCAGCGGAGGGCCTAGAAAAGTCGAGGGAAAAGTGCCATTTCATTTGTCGCCGCGCTTGGAAAGTTTTCGCGTACGAGTCCAGCCAGCCTTCCTTGGCCAGTTCGTTGCAAGCAAATGGAAATGGCAATAACATTACGAGAGCAGCACAGCAAAAAAAAAAATAAACTGCCCATTAAATAAATCATTGAGTAATAAAATTATACACACGCAATTAAATTCCAAGCAATTGCTCCCTGGGAAAAAGAAAGCGGACTATTGCCTCTTTGCTGTTACCTTTTTCCCATCAATGGGTCTTCGAGTTTTGCTGCTAGCGTCGATGGCGTGGGAAGTGAATTTAAAGGATAAATTTTAAAAGCATTACAATCATGTCGTGCTGTCCACCAGAGAGCTTGGCGTAAATTGTGACCTGGCGGGCGCGGCGATTGTTGCACTTTTTGTTTGACAATGTGTAGAATAGTGGCACTTTGTGTAACGTTTTTAAAACACCATTCACTCGTTTGGAATAATCTTTCATTGAAGAGAAATGCAAATGGACTGTGAGATAGTCCTGTATTTTTGATAAATGTTTTTCACTGATATCAAATATTTTATAACAAATTTCACTTTTTCACATCAAACAACGCTACAGCTTTTTTCAACTGCAAGAGGAACAGCTATTTTCTGCTCATTTTTCAATAACTGATTTTGAAGCACTGAATTCGTACAATTATTCAGTTTTTGTTCATCACCCAAGACATCAGAAAGGGGGGGGGGGGGGAGGTGTTAGGAGTTTTACCTCCTTTCCCCTCATGTGAAGATTTTTTTAAAATA
The DNA here is from genome assembly GCF_029784155.1 of Uranotaenia lowii. Taxonomy (NCBI): domain Eukaryota; kingdom Metazoa; phylum Arthropoda; class Insecta; order Diptera; family Culicidae; genus Uranotaenia; species Uranotaenia lowii. The sequence continues at coordinate 335,705,481 of NC_073693.1, forward strand.
AAATTTTCTATTCAAGAAATGAATTTTCCGTAGTATCACAGAGAACAGACGTTTAAGCTGGCCCACGAAACTTGTGTAAAATTTTTTTTTGTAGAGAAATGAATCCAACTTAGATGAAATTTCAGGGACTAGATAAGAGAAAATCGATGTTGAAAAACATGCGAAAAAATTCGCCTTGTCTCTCGGTGAGACTTGAACCCACATCTTGCGCCTCTCCGGGGCCCATGTATTAACATTCTACTACAGGAGACCAATCTGGCGTATGAATATTATACTGGTTGAGTGTCGATGTCTATCGGAATGAAGGAAATAGTTCTCCCATGTGATCATAATCATTTTTCTTGGTCTATTTCTATTCCCATCATTTCATCTTACGGTAGTTGGAATCAAGTTTGGACATTTTTAAGCACGGCAAGATTTGCATTGCCTTCTCTCTAGTCCCTGAAATTTCATCTAAGTTGGATTCATTTCTCTACAAAAAAAGTTTTGCTGACTGAATGTTTGAGTCAAGACCCATCTCTGGGTCGCAATTTAAAAAAAAAAAAGAAAAAAACTTGTGTAAAATTTTCAACGATCGTTTTGAACCAATTTTTGTTTTTTGGCTGGGCCACCAGATGTCTCTAAACACACCAAAGAGAGCTGTCAAAACCAAACTGGGAAAAAACATCTAAATTTCAATCAGTTTTGATCAGGTCGTATGAACTGTTTGGCATGTTTCAAGAAAATTGCTGTAAGTCTTCTGTCCGATAACCTGCTTTGGGATGTCTAGAATCAGTTCTGATGGGTTGGACTGATCGTCAAGAATGTTCTTAATTGACTGGATATAGCCGATTCGTCTTCTTTTTATAACCGTTCGAAAAATGCAAAAAGTTATTGTAAAACTGTAAGTTGTTTTGACTGCCTCTAAAATGCAAAAATTAAGGAATGAAGAATTGAAGGAATATAAAGGTAAAGTTGATCAAAGGTACTTTTTATATGGCTTTTATTTCTTGACTTTTTTCGATGAGTGAAACATCTTTGTTTTTATTTTCGAATTTACGTATCGTTTCGGGTTACTCTGGGAGACATCTAATTAAAAAAAAAATGTTTTACTCACCGAAAAAAGTCAATAAGTAAAAACCGTATAAAAGAAGTGTGAAATTCAGTCCAGGCAAAAGTAGTTTTTATTGCATTTATCTAGCTATAAATTGTATCTGTTGATTTTAGAGTGGCATTAGTTTGATTTATTAATGAGTTCATATACGACTACCCATTTTCGAAAACTAGGCACTTGAAAATTTGATTTGTAACTTTTGAATGTCGCAATAAGTGGCACTTTTTCAAGTCGATTTTCTTCTCTAATTACATGATCCCAAAAGGTGTTTGACTAAAGGTGTTGATAAATATGTCAAAACAAAATTCTCTCCTTTACATCGTTCAAGGCTTAAGACGTTTCTTTCTATGACGTTTCCAAACTGATACTAGTTTTTAATTGTAAAAAGCGATTCGCAATTCAATAAAAATTTATATTGAAACTCAAAACTTGTCACAAAAAATCTCTACCTCGTCTTGAAATTTTTTTTTTACAAGAAGTATAACCACTCAAGTTCAGAATTTGAAGCAAACCATTATAAGAAATTTCAATTTTTGTTTACACATTTTCTGCTAATATTAACATTTTTCGAGAAAGCAATTTTATGTTAAATTTTATTTTGTGTTTTTTATTCTAAATACTCAACTCTACATTCAAAAGGGTTTTGATAAATTACACAACCCCACAAAATTTAAATTTTTCCGAAATGTAAAGTACATTAGAGCTAATTAACATTAAACTGGGTGCCCTATATCCAAATACGCTAATGGTTTTTTTTATCAGCTTTTGATTTTTGAAATCACTTTTTGAAATAAAAAAAATCATGTTAAAAATTTGACACTTTTCTTCAAAAGTATTAGAAAATACTAAAAAAATTTTTAATAAAGGTTTTAGATTAATTTTCAACTTATTCTAAGGGGCCATGTAAAAATTACGTAAAGACGATTTAGGATATTTTTGGAAACCCTCAAGAAAGAAGAACTAAGATTTCTTATAAATTTACATTATTTTGAGGTTAGTGGGCAGCACACATTTGATATTTTTATGAAAATTTCGCATCAAGAATCCACCTGTGGGATCTTTATGTACATTGAAATAAAAAAAAACGTTTACCTAAATTCGGGGGTTTTTCATAGTAAATATATATCGTTTTTGAATCGTTTATCTTTGAAAGTTTTTTAATTTAGCTTTAATGTGCATAAAAAGCCCACAGGCGGATCCATGATGCGAAATTTTTAAAAAGAATTCAATTTCTGCTGTTCGCAAGCTTCAGAATAAGGAAAGACAATATCTTTGTATACATTCGAGTTCAGGCCCCAAAATCTACCAACATATCATAGGCACCAAAATGCTGTGCTTCTGAGTTATCAATTGAATTCTATAAATATACTAGCAGACCCGGTAAACTTCGTCTTACCATGTTCAACTTGGCGGCCATTTTCAATTTTTCCTAGTTTTCTTTACATTTCCCTTCTTTCCCTTCACTCGAATCGTCCCGCTCAATTCCACCAAAATTAAACCAAAGAATTTAAACTCAACAGGTCTTTTAAAATCCAATTTTTGTAACTTGTTCAAGAAATAATTGTATGTTGATAATATGTATGATTCATTAGCTGTATTCCATTCAGTAGATTTATTCCGTTTTGATATATTGTTTTCAATATCATTAAATAATCATATAAACAAAACCTTAATAAAAATTATGTGTCTTTTTTACTGCAAATCTTAATTTTAAAAAAATGAATCACTGGTAAAATCCTTACGAATATCACCACAGTTCAACTTTCATATTCTCTGAAAAAAGTTTTATTTTCAAAACAAAATATTAGTTATGTTGACAAAAAGAAATATCGAAGTACACATTTGCCCCATTTATTGGGGCAAGTGAAAACACATAGGTCTTTTTCAGATGCGTCAGTGAAAAGACTTCCAAATGAATTTAATACTTGTTCTTGTTTGTCTGATTTATCAACTTTCATTGCTATATCCTAAGTTTTTCTCCGGAATAAATTAATGCTTGGTACTTCAATTTCACTGAATGTTGTTCAACCAAAACACCTTGATTTACAAAGACCTTTATAATAATTTTGAATATCCGCTTCAGATTCAACACTCGGGATATCCTTTCTGGCCATTTTGGAGATGAAATTCTTAAATTGTAGATGTTTCATAGCTAAATGGCGCGTTTTCACTTATTACACTTAAGAAATTACAGGAATTTATATTTTTTTAACACTTTCAGGTCATATTAAAAGTTCATCATAAAAATCTGCTGCCCCTGGAATATCAATTACGAAAAAACTTTTCAACAAAAAAGTGAATCAAAAGTCTCTTCTATATAGCCAAAATATGTGAAACAAAAATACACTATTCATGTTTAGTTTGTACTTGAATTGTGTGTAAACAAACAGTAAACGTGTAAACAGTTTTTTGGTGAATGATTTTAAAAAAGAGTTAAGTTTATTTAATCAAATTTTTTTTTTGGGCCCAACAATTTTTAGATGAAGAAATAATGTATACATTTTTTGTAAAAGTTAATAGTTTGCACTTGCTCTAATCTACTTTCTTAATTGAGAATTCTTCCGGGAAATGCATGTCCTCACTTTTTGTTATTAAGATGAACTATTTCCCATTCTCTGGCCCTGTGATATCTGTTAATTGAATAAAAATACGTGTGCTGTCGTTCGTGTGTCACTTAAGACTAATCTATTTGCTACTTTCTTTACAGTGCTGCGTGCGGTGACCGACCGAACATAGTACAGTCCGAAAGTGCGGAGTCAGCGTCTTGCGCTGAGCCCTCACATTGGACTTTGTTCGATATACAGTTTGTTTATGCTTTGCATGCATAAACGAACTGTAATATTGATAAATACAATGTTGCGGGTCCACCACACGCCCTTCCTTAATAAATTTAAAAATTAGTTTATAGATTTAATTTTTAAATTATACGTATGATTCGTATTTAATAAAATGTAAAATAGTGTTGTTATGTTATGTTTATGATGTTTATAATGTTAAGTCCTTATTCTATCCACCACACGCTCTGGTTTTATTCCCTAAATATCTTTATCCTAGATTTATGAACTATTTCTTCCTTATTTTTGATTATTATTTTCAAATTTGAATTTAAATCTTCAACTACTTGGTATGGTCCTACATATATATTTTCCATCTTGGACCCAGTTTCATTTTTTAATAACACTAAGTCTCCTTTGTTAAAATTCATTTGTTTCGCCAAGTTGTTGAATTTTTCAACTCGTTTTATTTTTTCTTGTATTATTCTGTCCCTGATTGCTTGTTGCGAAGATTTCAATTTAATTTTTAAAATTTTTGAATAATCCTCAATGTCATATATTGGGTCAACTGTCTCGGCGTCAGATAGGTTTGATGGCAAATTACAGATTTTACCGAAAACTAGCTCAAATGGTGTTTTGTTTGTCGTTGTGTGGACTGTAGTATTGAACGCAAACTGGTAGTATTTTAACCAACTGTCCCAATACAAGGGTGATTTCTCACTATATATACGTAAGAAATTTCCCAAGTTTTTATGAGAATTTTCTAGTCCACCGATTGTTTCGTGGTGATATGCTGTTGAATTCAGTTTTTCTATTTCGAGTAATTTGCATATATCCGAAAATAGATTCGACATGAATTCTTTGCCTCTATCTGTTACGATTCTTTTTGGAATCCCATAGTTTAAAACAATGGTTTCTACAAAAGCTTTCGCTACCGTTTCTGTCTCTTTGTTTTTAATGGCTGTTGCCGTAATAAACTTTGTCAGGTCGCATTGCGTTGTTAATATATATCGGTTACCTTCTGCACTAGGCAGTAAAGGACCAACAAGATCTAAGTAAATTATTTCAAACGCAGTTTCAGCTGTTGTTGTGATTATCATTGGTGTTTTGGGTTTATTTATGATTCTGTTTTTCTGGCATAACTGGCACGAATCAATGAAAACTTTGATATCTTTTTTCATATTCTTCCAATAGAATCTTTGCTGGATAGTGTGCAGAGTTCTATTGATGCCTGCATGGCCTGCCGTTGGTAGTACATGATAATCGTTCATTATTATCTTTTTCTGTATGTCTTCTTTTATCACTTTTATGTGCTCCCCTATAATAATTATATCCAGTATATCCTTCATTTTTATTTCATGGATATTTTCCATAAGATGTTGAGCGCTCTTTTTTCTTTTTAATAGTATGCATACGTTCATTTTTAAATTTTTTATATAATCCGCTACCTTTTTCATTACTCCCCGTAGGTGAGTTAACGTTTGAGTTTGCGGTATTCTTATTTTTTGTGGGGTTATTTCAATTTCTTTTATATTTGGACATACTTCCATTTCCATATATTCCACATTTGACTCTTGAGGCTGATCAGTTCCTTCCGTGTCAGTGGTTTCTTTGATTTGTTTTGATTTTGACCGTGTTATCATTGTCATTGTTGTTTCTGTCATGGTTTTTAGATCGGAAATCGAAATGCGTGATAACGCGTCCGCTATCACATTATTTCTTCCGGGAATATAATTAATTTGAAAATCGTACTCCTCAAGTGCCAACCGGAATTTGGTTAGTCTACTTGAAGGATCCGTTAAAGAAAACAGGTAAACTAACGGCCTGTGATCAGTATGAACAATAAACTTTCTTCCGTAAAGGTACGGTCGGAAATGTCTAATTGCCCACACCAAAGCCAACAGTTCCTTCTCTATAGTTGGATATCTAGTCTCAGCCTGGTTTAAGGATTTACTAGCATATGCAACCGGTCTGCCATTTCCATTGGAAAGAACTGCACCAATTGCATACCCAGATGCATCCGTATGTAACGTAAAGGTATTATTTTTACCAAAATCAGGAAAATCAAGTACAGGTGGATTTATAAATTTTTCTCTTAAAGTATTGAAGGCTTCATTGCATTCAATGCTCCAATTGAATTGTGTATTCTTTCTTGTTAGAAGATTTAGTGGTGCGCATATTGCTGCAAAATTTCTAACATGTTTGCGATAATAATTCGCAAACGCTACGAAACGCTTCACCTCGTCCGCATTTTTCGGAATAGGCCATTTTTTCACTGCTTCTATTTTAGCAGGATCGGGCTTTATTCCTTCAGCGGATATAAAGTGTCCTAAGTAGATTAACTCTGTTTTAAAGAAATTACATTTCTTAGGATTCAATTTTAGATTGACTTTTCGAAGTTTTTCAAAAACTGCGATGAGGTTCCTATTGTGTTCCTCAATTGACTTACCAAAGACAATAATGTCATCTAAATAGACAAGACATTTTGTCATATCTAACCCTGACATCGCTATCGTCATAAGACGGGAAAATGATGAGGGGCTTATTTTGAGACCCATCGGCAGTCTCGTCATTTGATACTGTCCGGATGGTGTCGAAAAAGCTGTCACTGGTCTATCTTCTGGACGTAGGGTGCATTGATAGTATCCTTGTGACAAGTCTAAATGCGAAAAATAACGAGCACCTGAAAGTGTATCGATTATGTCTTCAATATTAGGCAAAGGGAATTTATCATCCTCAATTACCGTATTTAGCTTCCTGTAATCTATAACAAGTCTCCACTTTTTCTTGTCATTTGAAGATTTTTTGGGCACTAGCAATATTGGACTATTCCATGCGGAAGTGGCTTTTTCAATAATTTGGTTCTTTACCATCTTTTGAATTTGTTTTTCTACTTCCGACTTTTGCATTTGCGGCAATTTATAGGGTTTACTATAAATTGGCTGGGCTTCTTTATTTATTTTAACCACTGGACTGTAGATATCTGTTACAGTCAGATTGTCGTTTTCAAGACAAAATATATCAGCATATTTTGTGCAAATTTGTTCCATATGCTGTTTCTCTGTTTTTGGCAAAAGACTCAAATCCAATTCTTTGAAAAGCTGTTGGATTCTGTCTGACTTATCATTCTTATAATCCATCGCTAGTATCAAATACTCACTGGCTGGCTTGATTGTTGGTTTCAGATTTGAAATTCGAACTGGTTTGTTTTTAACATTGACCATTCGGATGGGTATTTTTCCGTTTGACGGTTGTACAATAGCATTTGCAACAAATACTTGTGGTTGTATTTCCTCATTCAATACAACACACGTTTCAAAAAAATTAGTTTCGATGTATCTAACAATTTCCGTTCTAGCCGGTATTGTAAAATACTCGTGATTTGGGTTTTTGAGTTCCATCTTCATTCTTGCGAAATCAATGTTTGCTCCGAACTCCTTAAGGAAATTTGTACCAATTAAACCATTAACTGTATCCGGTAAACTCTCTATTATATTAAACTTAATGGGATATTCTACAGAATTGTATCCTACAAAAGTTTCAACGTATCCCAGCGTGCTGGTAACTCCGTTTACACCACTTATTTCCAATGTTTGTGAATTATTTATATTGAAAATTTCAGGGAGACATCTTTTGTCCAAAATACAACAAGATGCTCCACTGTCAATTATTAGTTCTACTTCCTTACCAAATAATAAAAATTTTATTCTGAGAGCCTTTTTCGCATTAAAATTAGCGAAAAAGATCAATTAGATTGGCTTCTTCCCTTTCTCGTTCTTGTCTTTGGGGTTGTGGTTGTTGTTGTTGAATTTGTTGTTGTTGTCCTTCGGCAATGTTTGCCATGTGTGGACCGTTTCGACCTCTTCGATTATTCCCTCTTTGGTTTTGGTTGCTATGGTTATTACCATAGTTGTTATTGTTGTAACCACGGTTGTAGTTGGTATAATGGTTACCTCTTCCACGGTATCCATTATTCCCTCTGTAGGAACCATGTCCTCTAGGGTGGCCTCTGCCTCTCCATTGATTTTGTCCATTGCCTCTATATGACGGTTTTCCGGTTGTGCACCAGAGTGCCATTAGAGTGTCAACACAGTTTTCCTGATGGGGTGTTGCTTGACACTCCAGAGCATCTGAAACCGCTTTGTTTAAAGTTGTCGGGTTTCGTGCTCTTAATAAAAATTTTACTGATGGATCTTTAAGCCCATCAACAAATGCGCGCACAGCAACCGTTTCTACCAGGTTGCTGGCGGCTGACTCGCTGGCAAACGTTCCTTGCGAAACGTAAGCAGCGGCCAATTTGGACGATAATTTTGTGATTTCGTCTCCGAAATCAGTTAGTGTCTTGTTGCTTTGGCGTTTGGAAAGCATCTCACTTTCCACCGCCTTCGGAGTGAGCTTGACTCCGAATTTTTGTTTCAATGCCTCAATGGCGGCATCGACGGTTGCAACACTGTCGAATGCCCCACGGGCAGTTCCGGTCAATGTAATTTTCAGAAATTTTATCAGCTCTGCGGGAGGTACTCCTTCCGCATAGTCTTTTAAAAGTTCTATACTTTCGATGTAGCTCTGCAGGTTAACTGCGGAACCATCGAAAGGTTTTACTACCTTTAAAGCTATGTTTAAGTCTAGCTTAGTCATTTTGGATGGTATACCACTTAAAACATTTTTTTTCCGAAGTTCCATGAAATAGTACTTATACTTGTTCCTGAACAATGTTTTAATAACGTGCATATATACATCAATGTTTATATAACCTATCTATAGCTTTACCGTTTGTCATAGCAGATGTTCAATTGAAGTTCAGACACAATTAATTTGAGTCAAGTAATCCTTTTGATAAGCTAAAATATCCATTAAACCTCAATAACGACAAAAAAAATTGAGTTCGCTCTAGTTTCGGTGAAGTTTCTTTTCCCTTAATAGTGCACATCAGTTTCTTGAGACTGTTTTCAAAGTTAAATATTTGTTAGAAATTGTTAAATTTACTCACATTACTCATTATTCCGTTTCTTTTCCTGGTTTGTAGCGGTTCCTAAAAATTTTTGAACTCTAGGTTACTAACTTGTTTTGTATAACTATTTATTTTAGATACTTAGCTTATATGTTTCATAGATGTAGGTAATGGTTTCCCAACGTTCCATGTGAGGATCATTTCCAGTTCATCTTTCAGGTTGGTCAGGACGTTCCTCTGCTTCCTAGCGTGGTGGTTCTCTACAGATGCTCCTGTGGCCATATCGAAAATGTTATTCACCAGCCTGATGTACGCATTTACTTCCTGTTGAGTGAACGGATCTTCCTTCAGCCGTAGCATTAGTTGTTCCCTTATCGCTTCCAGTTGTTGCTTGCATATTTTAATCAGAATTTCGTTCTGTTCGTAGTTTGTTGTTGTACTCATTGTTCATTGATTGTCTTTTGTTTCTGACTCACTAGATTAGCACACTTCTTTTCCCCGTTAACATTTTTTTTTTTTTTTTTTTTTACTTTTTAAGGTGTTGACGATAAGTTGTTCATTTGGATCGCACGAGTGGCTACTCGTTCCGTTTGTTGGCGGTGTAGTTTTATTATCACCTTAACTGAAATATATCCGATAGCGGCTGCCGCAATCGCACACAGTGCCACTGTTTGGGCTACTTGATTTTGCTCGCACGCACTGTTCGTCACCGGCGCGACGATTTCGTCTGCGCTGAACCATCCCATTGTAAAGTGCTAGTTGAGTTTTTGTACTTTTTAAGGGAATATTTTTTGACACTTGCACTTTTAACTAGTTTTACTTTTCCGAACGTCGCGTGTCACCAAGTAATAAAAACCGGGCAGGATCGCCATGAACTATTTCCCATTCTCTGGCCCTGTGATATCTGTTAATTGAATAAAAATACGTGTGCTGTCGTTCGTGTGTCACTTAAGACTAATCTATTTGCTACTTTCTTTACAGTGCTGCGTGCGGTGACCGACCGAACATAGTACAGTCCGAAAGTGCGGAGTCAGCGTCTTGCGCTGAGCCCTCACATTGGACTTTGTTCGATATACAGTTTGTTTATGCTTTGCATGCATAAACGAACTGTAATATTGATAAATACAATGTTGCGGGTCCACCACAAAGAAGTAGATTATTTAATTGATAACTTAAATTTACGTTAGCAAAAATTCAAATAGTTCATTCGGCCTTTTAAAACTTCAATCCTATCTAATTTATTACAAAGAACAGACTCTTGTTGAGAGGACGAATGACCAAGTTGGTTAAAATCCTCTATAAATATATAAAATAGAATAGAATAGACTCTTGTTCAGTTTATGTGTCTAGCGTTCTAGGCGTATTGGATTATACTAAATTGAATGTAAAGCTTCCCAATTTCAAACGTCCGCAAAGTGTCATAACATTATTTCATATTTATCTTTGCCAAATTCATATTTTTTGGACAACAATTTACTACTTAAATTAACACGAATTAAAAATGGTTTTAATATTTGAAATCGTTTATATGGCTTTCATTCGATCGATAAAATATCAATCCGTGTCACATCTAGGCGTCATTTATTACCATGTGCTGTGTACAAATAAGCAAAAAAAAAACACATCTAGGTTGCATATCGCCCCCACGTGCATAAAAAATAAAGGTACTTGGTTGAGAAATAGGCGCCTTATTTTTAATTTATAGTATGCTTTGGTTACTATTATCTTGCAACGACGTTTGCTAGCGACGCCTCGCCCATGGAGACCCCCTCGAAGAAAAGAAAATCTCTAAAAATGGATACCTGACATTTCAATTTCAGATTTTGGCCAAACAAATATTATATGTTTTATTCGATCAGCAAAATGTTAACCTGAGTCACATCTAGGCGTCATTCATAACCATGTGCTGTAGAAATGAGCTAGGAATCAAGAGCAAAAAAAGGCTTCATATCGCCACCACTTGCATTGAAAATATGCTTGGTTGAGAAATACGCGCCAAAATTTTCTCACTGATCAGTATGCTATGCCATGGTTACTATCTTCTAACGACGTCTGCTCGCGACGCCTCGACCTTGGAGACGAAAAACAAACCGCCCAAAGGAAAAAAAAAATCTCGAAAAAATGGAAGCCATGACTTTTATTTCATTCAAAAAACTACAAATTAATTTATTACGGACAATTGATGCGACTTTGTGTTGTTTTTATTCGATATAAACCGATTCGCATGGCTACAGAATATTCTAAAAATAATTTCATTCGAATCGTTTGGGTCATTTCGAAGGAGTAGTACTACAAACACCGTTACAAGAGAATTTTATATAATAGATTATAAAATTGGTTAGAAGTTTTAATTGGTAAAATTTTCTTCTAAAATGTTTATCTTTTTAATCTTAATATTTTTACCATGACACGAATGCCACGAAGATGGTAAAGTGTCACTAATAAAACTTAATAATAAATTTATACCGAAATTTACCGAACTTAAAAGTATTAATTTTTTTTTTTCATTTTCAAATAAATTTCAAGTATTTTATAGTCAAACTAATTAAATTTTCGGAATATTTTGAATAAGTTAATCTTTGTTTTATAAATCTGAATTTTTTATCTCTGAAAAGCTGAAAACATAATCGTCTATTAATTTTAATCAGAATAACACAGTTTCTAATTTTTGTTCCTTTCCGAATATTTCAATTAACGATTACACTATATTAAGAGCTCAAACCATGAAAAACTTTTTTAAACTCAGGATATTACAGCGGATATTTTAAACCAAACCATGATTCACTATTTTTATTTAATTGAGGATTTTAAAGCAGAATTTTCCAACCAACTCTTCAAACCAAAAAATAAATAAAGAGAGGAAATTTAAATTGAAATTATGAAAAATAATCAACTATTGTAATTTTGCTGAACAATCTTTAATTATGATTAATTTCTGACCTGATCTGAAAATAATTTAAGTATTCAAATTCAATTTCTTTTGAATTCAATTGTAATATTTTTGTATTATACTACTGTGTACTAATTTCTTTTTTCCAAAGCTTTAAATTCTAGTGTTATTTGAAATATGAATTTGCATTTTTATTTGGTTTTTTTCCAGATATACAGATTAGAGTTTTGTTAACAAAACTACAATATAATTATGATCAACCAAATTGCTAGTTCAGAAGTTCTTTATTCCATTATGAGTATTTATATAGATCACTTATGATTTTTTGTGCATTTTTGGTATTAATATAACTTCTTGTTGAATTAGAATTTCAAAAACTCCCCCCAATGGACGGGTCCATCGCACGGGCCTGCCATCACGTCTATTTTTTAACTGACTTCTGAAAGTTTTGAAATTATCCTGTTTTAAGTTAAATCAATCATTGAACCTACCAAATAAAATCATAAATTGAATTTGAATCTAGCTTTTTTTCCTCTTCATTAAATCAGACAATCAGAATTTACCTTGATGTTCTAGTTTTAGAAATACGAATGCTTTAAGAAATTATGTTTCGGAATTCTCAGAAATTTTAGTAGAAAACTATTTTTTTTTAAATCACTAAAAGACTTTTTAAAATTTTCGATATCATAGATTCTAAGTTATTTCATATTTGTGGTGAAGACTGCAAATCCTTTTGACTTAACTTAAAGAAAATATTAAGGATGCTATGGAAATTTTTAAAGTCAAAATTACCTGCCATCTTCGTTTAAGTTGATCATTGATTCAAAAGTTTTATTTTTCAAATGTTTTCGAGATTGCCAGTTTTTCTTTTAGTTTTAAGTAGGGGAGAGTGGGGTATCGTGGGCCATGGGGAAACGTTGGCCACTTTTAATATATCAGATGTGTGTTGAGATAAAAATCTCAAACCAACTGTCATCGTCGTCGCTTTGCGTGAGTATATATTCCTATATGTTGTTGACTGGAATACGCATCATATGCTTCTTTTATTTATCAAGCTAAAAAAAATTAGAAAATATTACTTACAAAATTAAAAAAACACCCGCTAATTTCATCGATGGGGAACCTAAAGTGCATAACAAAAATATGCTCATACGCTTATAATCTTAGTTTTGTCATGATCTTACGCGTGGAAAAGGAATTTTTGATGAAACATCTATAAGTCACACAAACGCAACCAATTTGCAAATCATAGCTTGTGGGGAATCGTGGGCCACACATCTTGAATCACCTAAATTTTTATGTTTTTATACACATTCAGAACTTAAAATATGTTTTATCTATCTGTAAAGTTTTCTTATGCCAAAGAAGGGTTTTGAATAATGTTTCGTCCATCCTATAAAAAAAAAATTGACAAAACGTTCGCGAGCCAGGTTTTGGAATCTATTCGATCATACACAGCTCTCTTTTTTATTTCATCATCTGAAATTGCTTTAAAATATCGAAATGAATTAGGAAATCACAGGTTTGGGTCAACTCATACACTTTGCATGTTATTTGATCAATTTGGATTTGGTGGCCCACGATTCCCCACCATTTTTCAAAATCCAAAAAATATTGCTTTTTTTCAAACAGTCAGAAGTTAGGGCAAATAACTTATTAAAATTTAAAAAAAAATACCTTATGAAACTTTGAAAATGTAGAAATCCATACCATTTTTTATTTTGATTTTATATTTTATAATAAAGAAGTTATGGAAGAACGAAAATTAGTGGCCCATGATTCCCCACTCTCCCATACCCTTAAAGCCCTCAAATTCTGAACTTTATAAAACTCGCAAGATCGCATTTCTTCAGCACGGTTTATCGAGTCAAAAATTTTAGTGTTCGAAAGCTAACCGTTTTAAATTTTAAGATGGATAAACTATTCTGAACTATCATTTGAAAAACTTTAAAAAAATTAACTTTTTGATTTTTTTTTTCAAAAACTAAGAATTTAAAATCTCAAAGAAATGGGATACTTGAATATAACAAGCTTATTTTGCTGTTTTTCCAATATGAAATAAAAACAGAGATAAGTTTTATGGATATTCGCCTGTTATAAAAAAAATACAATTTTGATTGAAATGAACTACAGAACTGTTGCAAATTTTTTAAAAAGAGAAAATGGCCCCTGGGTTTTGTTTGAAGGTTTGCATGCAAGAAGGCAAAAGTTTTTTTTTTAACATCTGTATTTGAAACGGCTCATACTTATTGGCTTAAAGGAGCCAATCTCGTTTTTTTTTGTTTACAATTGTGTGCTCAAATCTAGTTCATCACTTTTTAATAGAGTAAAAAAGAAAATAGATGGGGAAAAAGACAAAAGTTGTTATGCATGATATTTCTCTTACGATAAAAAGTAGATTGAAATTATTTAATTTTATTGGAAAACTTTCTGACTTCAATTTGGAGGAAGACTTCACTGCAATAGGTGTAGGAAGATAAAAGTTATAAAATCGAATACAAGGCAGTCTTTTTTTCGTGGAAAGAATCTAGCAGTACTGTCAAATTGACTAAATCAAATCGTTAAATCTGTATTTTGAAAAACTGTTCTATCAAGATAGTTATTGATTTGAGAGTCTTAGAGTGTTAAGATCAGTTTCTCTACATTAAATTTTCTATCACTAAAAAAAATAGTTTAGGATTACCAGAAAAACTTTCAGTTTGAATATTCAAAAATTAACAATTTTATGAAAAGATATCTACAAACATTAAATGTGAATTTCTTTCCGTCTATTACCTAGAGACTGAGAAACACTGGACTGATCAATCTGAAATCTGCTATACGATCGTTTTCAGGACCGGAGATGGTTTTTATAAAAGCTTCAGAAACCTTTGACTTGCAGGAGGGGCTCCCATAGACATTTATCATATGGCACAGCTTATACAATTTTTTAGCAATATTCATCAAATTTTTACAAAACAAATCTAACGCCATGATTTATTGTATTGTTGAACATGTTTCGACATCTTCAAATGATTTTTTATATAAAACCTCCTTGCCAATTTTCAAAGGTAGAGGGGGATCATATATAAAATCTTTATATGTGAATTCCGACAGAACTCGATCAATTTTTAAACTATTTTGAGCTAATTCGGTACACATCTAAGTTTTAAAGTTACGAGATGATATAATATATTATAAGGCGTTTTCCGTTGTTCAAAAGGGGGGATGCCAAACAAAATTAACAAAAAATCTGACAAAACTCGAAATTTTTTCAAGAGACTATTGCTTGTAAAAGTTTAGTTTATACATGGTGAGATAATTGATTGAATTTTTCTAAAATTGGTTTGGCTTCCATAGAAAAATACCGTGAATTGTTCAATAACAGAAATCATAAAATTGAAAAAAATTGTAAAGAATTTTTCAAATATTCTTAAAATCATAGTACCTATAGGTATTTAGAAAAAAAAACCTTGAGATGCAGACCGTTCTAGGAAAATAGCAATAACAAATGTTGAAGGTCAATTCTCAAATTCATACAACAAAAATAATTTATTTGCAAATTGTATGAATTTTTTTTTAATCCATAAAATATGTTATTAAAGATTTAAATATATACTTCCACGAAACAGAATTCGAGAAAATGAGCCATTTTAACAAATTTTGAATATGAAACGAGGAATGATTTCAAAATAAGATTTTCATTCAAAAAGTAAATATTATTTCGAAGGTGGTGCGAAGCACACCGTGTCAGCATTTGCTTACATTTTGGAATGTCGGAACTCAAAAATTGTTATTTAACTTTCAAAAATCAAAACCGTAAATTGAATCAAATCTTCATAATCTGAGTTAAATAAAGCTAGAATTTCAAACATTCGTGAAATAAGAAAATAACAAATAATTAAATAAGGTTCTAACTGTTTTAAATCGAAATTTCAGAGAAAACATGAAAATTAAATAAGGAAACATTATTTTCAACTGAATATTCAAATAAATTGAGACTCTTTAGTAGCACTTTCAAAACCACTTTAATCAAAAAATCTAGAGGTACACAATCGATGAGTTTTAAAAATATGAACCTACTAGGAAATGTTGAATATACATAATTTTTAAATTCATGAAAATTCTGAAGAAATATCTGCAAACAAACGTAGGGCCAGAAAAAAGTGAAAATTAACTTGGATACCTTAAAACTCGACTGCAAAGGTGAAATATTTTTTCATTTTTTCATGATTCATGTTTTTCTTAAAAAAACGATTATGAAAAAAATTTGATATTTAAAAAGGTACAAATTTATTTGCATTCGTCATGCATATCTTTTTGCAGAAAAGGAACGCAAAAATTTTTCTATGATTTCTCGATCATAAAGCAAAAAGAGAAAGGCAGGTTCTGATGACAGTTTTTAAGTACACTGTGAAGATGAGATTAAGAATATACAGAGAATAATATTTATAAAAATAAATAAAACAAATAAACGGCAAAACTGAAAACGATACTTCAAAATGTAAACAAAAACACAAATCAGTTTCTGGTCTAATCTGGTGATTGACGGACGTGTTAAAGCAAAATTCTGATTTATGGCTCAAATTAATCGTCAGTTCACGACAATGACATAGTCGGTAGGATGAGCGCAGATTTGAAAGGCCGCTTCTTGATTGTTTTGAGTTGATGTCAGTTCCGGCAAATAAGACGAACTGAAGAAACGCAGATTTGAAAGGCTGCTGCTTTGTTTATATTGTAAGATGACAGTTCCGGTAAATAAGGATAACTGAAGAAACGCTGATTGGAGAGGCTAATGCTTTGTTTGGTTATAAACGATGCCAGTTCCAGTAAATAAGATGGACTGAAGAAGCGCAGATTTGAAATGCTGCAGCTTTTAATTTAAATGATGCCATTTTCAGTAAATAAGACATACTGAAGAAGCCCAGATTTAAAAGGTTACTGATTTGTTTGTTTTGAAATGATGCCAGTTCCGTTAAATATAACGGAATGAAGAAACGCAGATTTGAAAATCTGCTGCTGTGATGGTTTTGTAATGTTGTCAGTTTCGGTAAATAGGACAGACTGAAGAAGCGCAAATTTGAAAAGCTACTGATTTATTGAAATTTGTAATGATGCCAGTTCTGGTAAATAAGACGGACTGAAGAAGCGCAGATTTTGAAGGCTGCTGCTTTTCTGTATCGAGATGATGCTAGTTCCGGTAAACAGGACGAACTTAATAAGCGCAGATTTGAATCGCTGCTGCTTTGTTTTTATCAAAATTATGACAGTTCCGGTAAATAAGAAAAAAAAGTGTAGATTTGTTTGTTTTAATATGATACCGGTTTCGGTAAATAAGACGAACTAAAAAAGCGCATATTAAAAAGGCTGCTACTTTGTTTTTTTTTTTTAAATAATGACAGTTCCGGTGAATAAGACGAACTCAAGAAGCGCAGATTTGAAAGGTTGCTGCTTTGTTTGTTTAGTTCTGAATTCTAGTGATTCTAGTTTTGAAAATGAAATTCAGCTGATAAAAAAATTCCAATCGAACAAAGTCAGAATTTTGAAAGAAAAATTATAGAAACATAAATGCATACAGAAAATCAAAATTAAGATAAATCGGTTTTGGAAACTGCTTATTCAAAAATAAATTTTTATTCGAAATCAGAGGTGGAAGGAAGGAATGTGGAGATGAGATGAAGTATATAGAATGTAACACTTAAAAATAAATTTCAAAATGTAACTAAAAGCATACATCAGCATTCGCTCAAATCTTGTGAGAAACGGACGTATTTAAAAAAATCTGATTTATGATTCAGATTAATCGTCAGTTCACAACACACACGAGTTATTTTGAGCACTCAAAAAATTAAACAATTTTTCGACTGGTACGATAAGATGGTCCCTAAGTTAAGGTTGCCAGAATTTTTTCAGCACTAATCCAAGCTGGAAAATCCTGAATATTTTATCTAAAAACCTGGCAAAATTCGGGAATCTGATTTCAAAACTGTGGACCAAAAAATTTGAGCAATATCCGGACAAATTCGATCAAAACCCAGGAATAATTAAACACAAATCAAGAAAAAAATTGAAAAAAAATCTTTTTATCATCATAGCTTATCATCAGATTTTCAGTCGTACTTTAAGCATTTTTAAAACCTTTCAGGGTTATTTTCACGAAACTTACCCAAAAAAAATTAGTTTTGGACGTATAAAAAACAACACAAATTGTATTTTGTTCATTTTGGCTAATAAAGTTAGTAAATCCTAGCAAAATCCTGGCTCTGTTGTGTTGTGAGCCTACTTGGTTGAATGATTCAACTGAATCAAAGCAATCGAAAGGTTCCTTTTAATTCAACCACGGTAAATGAAAAGTTCATATACCGATGTTTCGAAAGCAACTTACTACCTTCTTCACAATCGAAAACGCTCACGGAAGACGGTAGTAAGTTGCTTTCGAAATATCGGTATATGAACTTTTCATTTACCGTGGTTGAATTAAAAGGAATCTTTCGATTGCTTGATTCAGCAAAATCCTGGCTTTTTTTTTTAAATATATGGCAACCGGACTTGACAAAACTTTGCATTAAATATCCGTGTAAATCCGGATAAAACCTGGAAATCTGGCAACCTTACCCTAAGTTTGTTTTATTCGTTCGATTTGTGTTTCTTTTGCTCAAATGTGACTATTTCAAATTTAAGATGGTTGTGCATAGCTATTTCAATAAATAGTGACTGTAAAACAAAAAGTTTCATTCGGTCATATTTGTGAGAGAGTTTTTCTGAAGTTACTTAGAAGAAATTTATCAACTCATGGAAAACATATTCTCTTTTATATCAATATACGCATCGATCAAATAGAAACCCAAGTATTTTACATGGAAATAATAAGAAAAAAACAAGCTCATAATGAAGGTGAGCTTCATGGAAATATTCAAAAACACACATTTTCACCAAAATATAACAGAAAGTGCCCATCTTGCATCGTGTGCAAGGTTGCTGAAATCATAGAAAAATATAGAACTTCACAGAATTTTGAGAAAATGTTCATCACAGAATCTGTGTCACAGAACACAGAAATTTTGAAAATATTCACAGATTTCACAGAATTTTAAAATTTCATACATTTTGTTAAAACTGTAATGTAAATTGATTATTCTAGAGTATATTTAAAAATACGCAATTTGACATGACTTTTTTACCAAAATTATTGAAAAAAGCATCACAGAAAAACTTTTAAGAATTTGAGAGTAAAATTACAGAAAGTCAGTTTTTTTTCGTCAATATACAGATTGTCTTTGGGCAACCTTTTTTGTGTGCTTCATGCACACAATTATTTATTTCCCCTTTAAAGAACAATAATAAGCAATCAGCTTATAAAATTCCAAAATTTTCATTTTTTGCGTTGCATAAAGTTTTGTTTGAATCTGTTGGATATCTTTCTTTTTCGTTCCTCAAAAAATCCATTCAAATGAAACCCACAACCTCCCTATAAAAGCTTTTTCTTCCTCACTCTCACCATTTTCCAAAACTCAAAATATTCAAAGTAACAACAACCACAGATCATTCCACTTGACCTTGGAACAAATTCCGGGTGTCACCCAGAAATCACACCGCTCTGTTGGAATGTCAGTGGGGTGAAAAAAACCCCAGAGAATCCCAGAATCATCTCAAATGGCCTGCCTGACTGGATTCTCTAGTCCGTTAAAGATGAATGAAAATTGGGGGAGGGCTCGACAATCCAAATTTTTCCCAAGGCTCATCATTCCCCGACTGGTTGCTGCTGCCATCATCTTCTCGGTAGTTCTCGCCTTAGTCCTTGTCCCTCTTTTGGTAGCAGGGTGTCAGGTGAAGGT
Organism: Uranotaenia lowii; assembly: GCF_029784155.1. Classification (NCBI taxonomy): domain Eukaryota; kingdom Metazoa; phylum Arthropoda; class Insecta; order Diptera; family Culicidae; genus Uranotaenia; species Uranotaenia lowii. Next base: position 335,725,003 of record NC_073693.1, read on the forward strand.
CCCATTCACAGCAGGAAAAATGATACAACACCCATTTAAGGGGCAAAGCACTACCTACTGGTTGTACCAGGGTGTGGTTTTTGGAAGTTTCCTTTCTCGCACATATTCTCGCTCGACAGGAGGTCCCACTTGCTTGTTCTCCCACCACCAGCAGCGAATCCATTCATCTCGATCCATTAAAAACGTGGCAGATTTCGTTCCTTTCCTGGTGCCAGTGAATGTGATTGCGACACGGTTTGCTGGAGCTCCAGTTACAGAGCCACTCTGTTACATGGCGACCGTTTGAAGAATATTGCTGAAAGGGGCCGGCCATTACTACTGACAACATCAGAAGCACATGGAACAAGTACTCGTTTGCAAAGTAATAACTATAACTGTAATAATTACGACGGGTGGTTCCGAGGAGTGCTTTTGATGTTATCACCCCGAAAGCGTTTGGTGGCGGGCTCGGTTCCAGATTGTGTGGCTCTGTTACATCGAAATGGACTGATGACATTTTTGAAGGACTATCCTCCTACGAGTGCACGAAGGAGCGAAAAAAGCTTCTACTTTTGCTTGACATGTTTTCTCACTGTGGTGAGACGAATTTCAATTTTTATTCATTAAATTTTAGCTTCATGACTGTCTCATAAAACATAAACATGAATCGATCATCATCAACAAACGTCACTTTTCATCAACTAATGTCAAATTTCATTCGATGGTATATTTTTTGTTTTTCGTAGATCGTTGCGTTTTAAAATTGTAAAGACTTTAACAGTTTTTTTTTATAAAGCGAACTCATCCTGCTTTTTTTTCTTTAAACAACTACCAAAATTTTTTAAGAAAAAATTTCTCATTTAAAGTATTTGGAATGTATACAAAAAGTGAGGAAAATCGTTCATTCAAGGGGTTCCACATTGACCTGATTGAAAAAACGATTAATAAACTATTTTATAAAAACTTCTGAATGTTGTTTTACTTCAATTGCATAAAATTGTCATTTTGTTTAACAAAAGCTTATTCTTTATTCGTTATTCTTTATTCCTTATTTTTTATTGGAGGGGAAAAAGCCCATATAAGTTGGATTGGATCCCTCTCATATGCGCGTAAAAACCCTCATCTTTTGCATCAACAGTAACACAGCATCAATTAACACACCTTACAATCTAACAATGTTTGCACATTTAAGTATAGATAAGCCTAAATTACAAAAGCTCTCTGCGAAATTTACATTTTAATGTGTTTCGGGATAAATAAAAATCAAAAGCTGACGATACGCGATTGAACGTTTTAGATATTCTAGCAAGTGGTGCATTTTGACCGTAATTAGTAGAATCATATGGAAGGACCAGGAAAGATTGAGAACGAAGGTTTCTGGGCCTTACATTAAAATTTAAACTTTCTAAAATTTGAGGACAATCAACATTACCGAGAATTATGTCGGATGTGAAGGATGCATCTAAGACAGCTCGACGAGAAGACAGAGTATCATGTAGTTATTTGAATTCCCCTTTATCCTATTTCAAAGTAAGCTCTTCGTAAGCTATAAGCTGTGTATTTTATAATTATAATTCATATACATATTCATTGTTAGGTTACGCGAATCCTTATTACTACTATGTAGCTCAGGAAGACAGAGAATGCAACAAGCTGTTCGACGAAAAAACTTGTAAAAACTCCTATTTCTAACAAATTCCAAAGGATGAATCTTATAACATTTCTGCTCGTGGCAAGGTCCCTAACAGGCTAAAGTATGAATTTGATGGTTATTTTGGAAAAATTAAAATGATTTGCAGGCTTTGGAAAAATATGACAATTTTCAAAATAAAAAAAAATTCCGCTCTATTTAAAAGTATTGAAAAAAAGTACTCTTGTACCGATTATTTACCGATACCGATTATTTTTCTATCACTCTCATGATGGCTTTGCTCCGTTTTTGTCGTATTTTGCCAGCAGACATTCCAGTAATAACAATTTTTACTGGCACAAAAATTATCAAGTTTTGTTAATTTCAAATCAGCTGAATTCATCAAGTTGCTCTCAGTTTCTTAAAAAAAAGGAGTATTGGGCAAAAAAGTAACAGAAACTGAAGTAGCATGATATAGCCACCTAGAATACAGACGAAGTGAAAGTCCGAAAAAATATCATGAATGAAAAAAGAGTGCGCCGGCCGATGGGAGATACCAAGTGAAACTTTGCTTTTTCCCCAGGAACGGGTTCAGCCCAGAAGGGGCTGACCAGCAACACCCAGTCCCTGGTCTAAAGCCACGGGGACTAACGGGTTTGGGCGCTCAAGGCCTCTTTTGTTCCTGGGTCTCAGGGCGTATGTTAGGCTGGGGGAGCTTTCGGATGGGTGGATTCCTAGTAAAAGAAAGTTACCTTGGTTTAATCAGATGTATTCGGCGAATTCTTGGTCTCGGATGGAAAAGCACACGGGGTCGGGCTGGTAGCGGGACAATCGGCCCACTCGGTTGATCGTCTGAGTCGCCACGGGCCGGGCAACGCCTGGATGGAACGGGAGGAGCGGCGCGGCACCACGCACCAAACTCACGGCTAGTTCGGTCTCTCTCCTCGGTTTGGCACGGCACGCTTTTGACTAGGCGTACCTCGGTCTTCGGCTGGATCGATCGTCGGGATGAGATGGGGGCGATAATGCGGTACCACGCACTACCGACTGGATGATGCGGTTCTGTCTCTCTCGACTCGTTCGGGACGGGCAAACCAGACTGACCAACGCAAGCGTAATGCAGGGTCACGCACACAAGGCTGGTCGTCGTTGATCTCGTTCGCGCTGCTGGCTTGGCGCGCTTGTTTGGCGCACACCTCGGGCTTGGATGAGATGTGGATGGAAAAAATGATTGAGCCACGCGGAGTGCGGTCACGCACACAAGACTGGTCGCGGCTCAATCGCGCTGGCGGCTGGCACACAAAATCACTGAACCACACACTGCACGGTTTGTCGTTCGGACCGCTTTGGATGTTCGTCCACACACTTTGCGGAGCGCTTGCTGGATGCGTCCGATCACTTTCAACGCCGGAACCAAGAGAGCTGGTGAATCGCTTTGCCTCACGAAGAAACGTCTTGATGCTCCCTCGCTGATTTGCGTTCTTCCAGAACGCGTGGTTGTGGTCGTTGCGTTCAAGCGTAAGCAACGCCTCAGTTCAACGCATGTGCGTTTTCGGTTTCGCCTACTTCTCGCTGACCACCACGTGGTTGAATTCGAACTCGCCGTTGGATTTCTGCTAGCTATTTATAAATCTTACCCTAACTCCAACCCATCAATAATTCAATGAAAAATAAAATTAAAGCAAAACAAAACAATGTTACCGAGTTGGTAACACAAGAATAAAGTAGAAATATTTTATTACAAAAAAATAAATTTATTTTCAATTTTTTTCTTAAATAACCACAAGGAAATCTTAAGGTAATATTTCCTTCCTTAAAAGGATTTTGATCAAAAGAATGGTTTTTTAGATACACGCATTTGTAGCTGTCCCGTTTATAAATGAACTGAACTTAAGAACAGGAGGTTCGCCGTTTTTTAATTTTAAAGATTTGAGGTTTAAATTTTTTACTTTTGATCAGGTTTATACCTATCAATTCTAAAACTTCTTGAACAATTCAGGAGAATAAACAAGTGTGTTTAGAAAGATTATTTTTATTTTTTTAAGGATGAACTTGCACAATTCAGGCCCTTGGATTATGCCAATTCGTGGTTGCCTTTTCTCTTATTCTGATTTATTCTGTAAAGTGGTAACAAGTTTGTTGAATTTTGTGCTAAAAAAAAGATGTTCAGTTGTACATTACTCGGGAAATCTCTTTCAAAATTGTTATGTGCTGTTTTTTTCTATTTAGCGTTTTGTTTCCAGAAATTGAAAGGAAGAAAGAAAATTTTCAAGCTGGATAAGTCAACTTAGGGTAGATCTTTAAAAAATCGATTTTTTAAATTAGATGTTAGATGTTTGGGAACGATTTCACAGCTTTGAAAAAATTGATTTGATCATCGAAATTTTTTTTTCATTGGTTTTTCGAAGATATTGAGATATTTTTTGAAAATCAGTGTCCTTTGTTTATTAAAAAAAATAATCACATATGTCCTTTTAAAAACAAATCGAAGCTTTAGTACTGATTTTCAATTAAGCAACAAAAGAGAACTACGCTTATAACAAATGGAAAAATCGCATAATTGAAAATAAGTTCTCAAGATTTAATTTGTATTTTGAAGGAAATATGTGAATATTTTTAACTGAAAACTTTGGAATTTTTAACACTCATCACGATGTTTGAAAGATGAAGTGGTTTGATTGAAAATTTCAAAACAAAAAAACTTTGAGAACCCTCGAGAAAATTCATATAAAAGATTATCAAGCGAATTTCGCATCAGAAAGCAATGAAAATGAATATTTCTAAAGAAAACACTTTGTCATTTCCTTTCTAAGAAATTTATTACAAAAACCACCAACCTTTTTTTATAAGCTTCACGAAATCTTTGCCCAGGATCATGCAAAGCATAAAATAATTTTTGACAATTTTCAAATTTTGATATTGTTTGAAATATTTTAAGTTTTGTCATAAGAATTTGTGTAATTTTTGTAATTTTTGTCATTTCTGTCATTTCTGTCATTTTTGTCATTTTTGTCATTTTTGTCATTTTTGTCATTTTTGTCATTTTTGTCATTTTTGTCATTTTTGTCATTTTTGTCATTTTTGTCATTTTTGTCATTTTTGTCATTTTTGTCATTTTTGTCATTTTTGTCATTTTTGTCATTTTTGTCATTTTTGTCATTTTTGTCATTTTTGTCATTTTTGTCATTTTTGTCATTTTTGTCATTTTTGTCATTTTTGTCATTTTTGTCATTTTTGTCATTTTTGTCATTTTTGTCATTTTTGTCATTTTTGTCATTTTTGTCATTTTTGTCATTTTTGTCATTTTTGTCATTTTTGTCATTTTTGTCATTTTTGTCATTTTTGTCATTTTTGTCATTTTTGTCATTTTTGTCATTTTTGTCATTTTTGTCATTTTTGTCATTTTTGTCATTTTTGTCATTTTTGTCATTTTTGTCATTTTTGTCATTTTTGTCATTTTTGTCATTTTTGTCATTTTTGTCATTTTTGTCATTTTTGTCATTTTTGTCATTTTTGTCATTTTTGTCATTTTTGTTATTTATGTCTTTTTTGTCATTTTTGTCATTTTTGTCATTTTTGTCATTTTTGTCATTTTTGTCATTTTTGTCATTTTTGTCATTTTTGTCATTTTTGTCATTTTTGTCATTTTTGTCATTTTTGTCATTTTTGTCATTTTTGTCATTTTTGTCATTTTTGTCATTTTTGTCATTTTTGTCATTTTTGTCATTTTTGTCATTTTTGTCATTTTTGTCATTTTTGTCATTTTTGTCATTTTTGTCATTTTTGTCATTTTTGTCATTTTTGTCATTTTTGTCATTTTTGTCATTTTTGTCATTTTTGTCATTTTTGTCATTTTTGTCATTTTTGTCATTTTTGTCATTTTTGTCATTTTTGTCATTTTTGTCATTTTTGTCATTTTTGTCATTTTTGTCATTTTTGTCATTTTTGTCATTTTTGTCATTTTTGTCATTTTTGTCATTTTTGTCATTTTTGTCATTTTTGTCATTTTTGTCATTTTTGTCATTTTTGTCATTTTTGTCATTTTTGTCATTTTTGTCATTTTTGTCATTTTTGTCATTTTTGTCATTTTTGTCATTTTTGTCATTTTTGTCATTTTTGTCATTTTTGTCATTTTTGTCATTTTTGTCATTTTTGTCATTTTTGTCATTTTTGTCATTTTTGTCATTTTTGTCATTTTTGTCATTTTTGTCATTTTTGTCATTTTTGTCATTTTTGTCATTTTTGTCATTTTTGTCATTTTTGTCATTTTTGCAAATTTTGTCATTTTTGTCATTTTTGTCATTTTTGTCATTTTTGTCATTTTTGTCATTTTTGTCATTTTTGTCATTTTTGTCATTTTTGTCATTTTTGTCGTTTTTCTCATTTTTGTCATTTTTGTCATTTTTGTCATTTTTGTCAATTTTGTCATTTTTGTCATTTTTGTCATTGTTGTCATTGTTGTCATTTTTGTCATTTTTGTCATTTTTGTCATTTTTGTCATTTATGTCATTTTTGTCATTTTTGTCATTTTTGTCATTTATGTCATTTATGTCATTTTTGTCATTTTTGTCATTTTTGTCATTTTTGTCATTTTTGTCATTTTTGTCATTTTTGTCATTTTTGTCATTTTTGTCATTTTTGTCATTTTTGTCATTTTTGTCATTTTTGTCATTTTTGTCATTTTTGTCATTTTTGTCATTTTTGTCATTTTTGTCATTTTTGTCATTTTTGTCATTTTTGTCATTTTTGTCATTTTTGTCATTTTTGTCATTTTTGTCATTTTTGTCATTTTTGTCATTTTTGTCATTTTTGTCATTTTTGTCATTTTTGTCATTTTTGTCATTTTTGTCATTTTTGTCATTTTTGTCATTTTTGTCATTTTTGTCATTTTTGTCATTTTTGTCATTTTTGTCATTTTTGTCATTTTTGTCATTTTTGTCATTTTTGTCATTTTTGTCATTTTTGTCATTTTTGTCATTTTTGTCATTTTTGTCATTTTTGTCATTTTTGTCATTTTTGTCATTTTTGTCATTTTTGTCATTTTTGTCATTTTTGTCATTTTTGTCATTTTTGTCATTTTTGTCATTTTTGTCATTTTTGTCATTTTTGTCATTTTTGTCATTTTTGTCATTTTTGTCATTTTTGTCATTTTTGTCATTTTTGTCATTTTTGTCATTTTTGTCATTTTTGTCATTTTTGTCATTTTTGTCATTTTTGTCATTTTTGTCATTTTTGTCATTTTTGTCATTTTTGTCATTTTTGTCATTTTTGTCATTTTTGTCATTTTTGTCATTTTTGTCATTTTTGTCATTTTTGTGATTTTTGTCATTTTTGTCATTTTTGTCATTTTTGTCATTTTTGTCATTTTTGTCATTTTTGTCATTTTTGTCATTTTTGTCATTTTTGTCATTTTTGTCATTTTTGTAATTTTTGTAATTTTTGTAATTTTTGTAATTTTTGTCATTTTTGTCATTGTTGTCATTTTTGTCATTTTTGTCATTTTTGTCATTTTTGTCATTTTTGTCATTTTTGTCATTTTTGTTATTTTTGTCATTTTTGTCATTTTTGTCATTTTTGTCATTTTTGTCATTTTGTCATTTTTTACATTTTTTTTCATTTTTGTTATTTTTATCATTTTTATCATTTTTGTCTTTTTTGTAATTTTTTGTCTTTTTTGTAATTTTTTGTCATTTTTGTCATTTTTGTCATTTTTGTCATTTTTGTCATTTTTTGTCATTTTTGTCATTTTTGTCTTTTTTGTCATTTTTGTCATTTTTGTCATTTTTGTCATTTTTGTCATTTTTGTCATTTTTGTCATTTTTGTCATTTTTGTCATTTTTGTCATTTTTGTCATTTTTGTCATTTTTGTCATGTTTGTCATTTTTGTCATTTTTGTCATTTTTGTCATTTTTGTCGTTTTTGTCATTTTTGCCATTTTTGTCATTTTTGTCATTTTTGTCATTTTTGTCATTTTTGTCATTTTTGTCATTTTTGTCATTTTTGTCATTTTTGTCGTTTTTGTCATTTTTGTCATTTTTGTCATTTTTGTCATTTTTGTCATTTTTGTCATTTTTGTCGTTTTTGTCATTTTTGTCATTTTTGTCATTTTTGTCATTTTTGTCATTTTTGTCATTTTTGTCATTTTTGTCATTTTTGTCATTTTTGTCATTTTTGTCATTTTTGTCATTTTTGTCATTTTTGTAATTTTTGTCATTTTTGTCATTTTTGTCATTTTTGTCATTTTTGTCATTTTTGTCATTTTTGTCATTTTTGTCATTTTTGTCATTTTTGTCATTTTTGTCATTTTTGTCATTTTTGTCATTTTTGTCATTTTTGTCATTTTTGTCATTTTTGTCATTTTTGTCATTTTTGTCATTTTTGTCATTTTTGTCATTTTTGTCATTTTTGTCATTTTTGTCATTTTTGTCATTTTTGTCATTTTTGTCATTTTTGTCATTTTTGTCATTTTTGTCATTTTTGTCATTTTTGTCATTTTTGTCATTTTTGTCATTTTTGTCATTTTTGTCATTTTTGTCATTTTTGTCATTTTTGTCATTTTTGTCATTTTTGTCATTTTTGTCATTTTTGTCATTTTTGTCATTTTTGTCATTTTTGTCATTTTTGTCATTTTTGTCATTTTTGTCATTTTTGTCATTTTTGTCATTTTTGTCATTTTTGTCATTTTTGTCATTTTTGTCATTTTTGTCATTTTTGTCATTTTTGTCATTTTTGTCATTTTTGTCATTTTTGTCATTTTTGTCATTTTTGTCATTTTTGTCATTTTTGTCATTTTTGTCATTTTTGTCATTTTTGTCATTTTTGTCATTTTTGTCATTTTTGTCATTTTTGTCATTTTTGTCATTTTTGTCATTTTTGTCATTTTTGTCATTTTTGTCATTTTTGTCATTTTTGTCATTTTTGTCATTTTTGTCATTTTTGTCATTTTTGTCATTTTTGTCATTTTTGTCATTTTTGTCATTTTTGTCATTTTTGTCATTTTTGTCATTTTTGTCATTTTTGTCATTTTTGTCATTTTTGTCATTTTTGTCATTTTTGTCATTTTTGTCATTTTTGTCATTTTTGTCATTTTTGTCATTTTTGTCATTTTTGTCATTTTTGTCATTTTTGTCATTTTTGTCATTTTTGTCATTTTTGTCATTTTTGTCATTTTTGTCATTTTTGTCATTTTTGTCATTTTTGTCATTTTTGTCATTTTTGTCATTTTTGTCATTTTTGTCATTTTTGTCATTTTTGTCATTTTTGTCATTTTTGTCATTTTTGTCATTTTTGTCATTTTTGTCATTTTTGTCATTTTTGTCATTTTTGTCATTTTTGTCATTTTTGTCATTTTTGTCATTTTTGTCATTTTTGTCATTTTTGTCATTTTTGTCATTTTTGTCATTTTTGTCATTTTTGTCATTTTTGTCATTTTTGTCATTTTTGTCATTTTTGTCATTTTTGTCATTTTTGTCATTTTTGTCATTTTTGTCATTTTTGTCATTTTTGTCATTTTTGTCATTTTTGTCATTTTTGTCATTTTTGTCATTTTTGTCATTTTTGTCATTTTTGTCATTTTTGTCATTTTTGTCATTTTTGTCATTTTTGTCATTTTTGTCATTTTTGTCATTTTTGTCATTTTTGTCATTTTTGTCATTTTTGTCATTTTTGTCATTTTATTTGTCATTTTGTCATTTTTGTCATTTTGTCATTTTTGTCATTTTTGTCATTTTTGTCATTTTTGTCATTTTTGTCATTTTTGTCATTTTTGTCATTTTTGTCATTTTTGTCATTTTTGTCATTTTTGTCATTTTTGTCATTTTTGTCATTTTTGTCATTTTTGTCATTTTTGTCATTTTTGTCATTTTTGTCATTTTTGTCATTTTGTCATTTTTGTCATTTTTGTCATTTTTGTCATTTTTGTCATTTTTGTCATTTTTGTCATTTTTGTCATTTTTGTCATTTTTGTCATTTTTGTCATTTTTGTCATTTTTGTCATTTTTGTCATTTTTGTCATTTTTGTCATTTTTGTCATTTTGTCATTTTTGTCATTTTTGTCATTTTTGTCATTTTTGTCATTTTTGTCATTTTTGTCATTTTTGTCATTTTTGTCATTTTTGTCATTTTTGTCATTTTTGTCATTTTTGTCATTTTTGTCATTTTTGTCATTTTTGTCATTTTTGTCATTTTTGTCATTTTTGTCATTTTTGTCATTTTTGTCATTTTTGTCATTTTTGTCATTTTTGTCATTTTTGTCATTTTGTCATTTTTGTCATTTTTGTCATTTTTGTCATTTTTGTCATTTTTGTCATTTTTGTCATTTTTGTCATTTTTGTCATTTTTGTCATTTTTGTCATTTTTGTCATTTTTGTCATTTTTGTCATTTTTGTCATTTTGTCATTTTTGTCATTTTTGTCATTTTTGTCATTTTTGTCATTTTTGTCATTTTTGTCATTTTTGTCATTTTGTCATTTTTGTCATTTTTGTCATTTTTGTCATTTTTGTCATTTTGTCATTTTTGTCATTTTTGTCATTTTTGTCATTTTTGTCATTTTGTCATTTTTGTCATTTTTGTCATTTTTGTCATTTTTGTCATTTTTGTCATTTTTGTCATTTTTGTCATTTTTGTCATTTTTGTCATTTTTGTCATTTTGTCATTTTTGTCATTTTTGTCATTTTTGTCATTTTGTCATTTTTGTCATTTTTGTCATTTTTGTCATTTTTGTCATTTTTGTCATTTTGTCATTTTTGTCATTTTTGTCATTTTTGTCATTTTTGTCATTTTTGTCATTTTTGTCATTTTTGTCATTTTTGTCATTTTTGTCATTTTTATCATTTTTGTCATTTTTGTAATTTTTGTCATTTTTGTCATTTTTGTCATTTTTGTCATTTTTGTCATTTTTGTA
>NC_073693.1:335736014-335752821 GCF_029784155.1 Uranotaenia lowii
TAGTGGTACTCGACGAAAAGATCGAAAAATCATCAAATCAACATCGGAATATTTTTTTATTATTTTTCCTTTAAAGTGCATTAAAAACCCTTCATTTTAAGTACAAAAACATTTTTATTTCGTTTACATAGCTCCGAGATAGACCCTTTCTAATGCGACCAGATTTGTAGTGATTCATGCTTTATGTGCAACATATAGCATCTTACTTCAGCTTTTTCAAGCACTAAGTAAATTTTTTTTTCGAGCACTTAATAACTGACTTACAGCTTTTTTTTCCCGAAGCATGTTTATTCAAATTTTTTTCATAGACTTTGAATAATTTTAAGGTCAATTACTGTAGCTGAATACTGTCTGAAAATCATATTTGAGTCACGATTCAAGCTTTCCAAAACTATGAGTTTTGTAAAAATCGGTTGAGAAACAAGTGAATTTTAGCTTAGTTGACCTTGATTGACTTCTCACATCCACCTTAAATCATTGAATCCGAAATGCTTCTATACTTATTTTGAAAACATATTTTTTCTTATAAGGTTATTCTTGATTTTAACTTATCGAGCAAAGATTGTTCAATTTGGGTTATAATTTTTTGCACTCAAAGCATTTCGAGCTCCATGATTGCAGGCGTGGCTCAGTAGAACAGGTTCTAAATATTTTGACTCCAAATGATAAATAAAATAAGTTTTAAAATTTATGCATAAATTTTTTTGTATTAAAATGAATGAAACTGTGTTAGACGAAATTTCAGGGACTAGATAAGATGAAAATCGATGTTGAAAAAACATGCTAATTAATTCGCCTTGTCTCCCGGTAGGACTTGAACCCACATTTTGTGCCTCTCTCATAACATTCTGCTACAGGAGACAACCTGGTCGAGTGTAGAAGTCTATCGGAATGAAGGGAATTGTTCTTCCATATGATCATCATCATTTTCTTAGTCTATTTCTTATCCCATCATTTCGTCTTACGGTAGTTGGGCTTCATTTCTCTACAAAAAAGTTTCGCTGACTGAATGTTTGAGTCAAGACCCATCTCTGGGTCGCAGTTTAAAAATTTATGCATAAATTTCAAGGAAAATTGATTCTTTGATGTACTCGAATCAAGAGACAATGATCCAAAGCATATCTCAATAAACAGTTTAATAGTAAATCTGGAAGAAACTTTCAAAACAAGTTTAATCCATTAAGTAGATACGTAAGAATCACTGCTGTTCATTGGTTAATTCACCCATCCGTTTTCGTTGTACCAAAATATCTCCACAATGTTTCTCCCTAGGAAGCAAAGATAGTCGAAGAAGCCTTTTCATACCAACTATAATTCACACGCATAGACTGTCCGATATGTAATGAGATAACTCTCCTCAGCAGATTCCTTCTTCACCCACGTACAGCTTTGTATGTCCCAATAAACGGTTCCCACAAAATCCAACCACCAGGTTAAGAAGGAGAGAGAAATTTCCATTAAACCATATCCGACCCTTGTTTTTTTTTTCCTTGCCTGGTAACGAGTGGGAAAAGACCCCCCAAGGGGTGATTATATGGTGTAGTGATAGTGATAAGAGGGCAGCTGCCCTCGGCTCTGAATTACATTCGAGCAACCCTTTAATCATCTGCCTGGCACCCACCAGGAAAAACCATCGAGAAATCGAGCCGGGGAAAAAAAATCCCTCGAAAGGTGATACATAATTCTTGCTTATTTATCGGCCACACAATCGCTTTTTCACAAACCTTTAGCTCCCAAAACAACCGAATGGGAAAAACTATACCCAAACCAACTGCTGTGCTCGGTTCAATTGAGGGAATTCGGGTTTGTGTGGCTTTGAAAACCTGGCCAAAGATCGATCTGCTTTTGCTTTTTCTTCTTCTCGGGGTTCGCCTTCCTGGTTCACGATTGTCGTCCCACACATACAAGATCCCATTGAGAGCAATCTGCCATCTTAGCAACAACAACCTCCAAACATTTTTCCCATCTCATTTTCCCCGTCCCTCACTCAATGGGAAGCTGCTGTGGTGCGCTTCAATGAACTTTTGGGTTTTCTGTTTTGGTTCATCGGTTTGCTGGCGTGGAACAGGATTTCCCCGTGGAAAGGAAGAAGATCCGAGCAAAAAAAAAAATAAACCAAAAATCGGTTGATTTGCTAAGGAATCATCTCTGTGTGTGGTTTGATTCCCTGAATTCCCAGAAGGATGACAGAAGGGTTTTTCTTCGTGGCCGAAGTAATAAATAACTGGCTGGCTGCCTGCTTACCTTTCTATCAAAACAATCGTTAGATGTGTTGTTGTGATGTCTATTTGGGAAAAAGCGATCCACTCTCTTCGGAACTGTTACGCATCAGTGGGAAGTTTAAGGTGTGGGAATTGGTTATCCAATTGGTTACAAACAATCTCAAAACTCTACACAGTCTCAAACTTTTTTCTCTATTTTCAATTTCAATACCACTGTTACGAAAATCACTTATCCCAAAAATTTGTATTTAAACTTCCCATAAACATATTGTTTGTTGAAGATTAAAAAATCTTCGGAGACTCTTAAGGTAAACGCAGTAAAGCATTTACTTTTTTGTTTCGATTTTAGTCGTTTTACCATCTTTATGACATTCGCAACTTTCTAATGAAAATTAAAAATTTATCCGGTAAAAACTGTGTTTGAACTTGTTCAAAGTAGGAAAGATCTTAAAAGATATGAAAAGCAAGCTTTTTTAAATGAGATAATTTCAAATACTTTCGAAAACACCAAACCCAATCATCACTATTTCTAAAGACTTAAAATGTCAGGCAAATCAAAAATTTCTTAAAAATTTTTGAAAAATATTTCCAAATCACGGTGATTGTTCTTAATGAATGATATTTTATAAACTTTAATTTACCAGAATTATCACTTATGTTGACTTATTTTAAAGTCAGGAAATGAATTTTCATTCAAAAAACTTCTCAATTTTTTTTAAATCTATGCATAGAAAGGATACCACACACAATTTAAATACATGTTTGAAACAACATTAAATAGATTATTGTTATGAAAATTATCCTAATTTGTCCGCATATTGATTATAAAATTTGTGATAAGCCCGGTTCAGCCCAATTGCCCCGGATTCCATTGGAAAGGTTTATTTTCATATTCATTCTCCAATCAAACTAAAAAGTAAATAAATTGTGTTTTATTTTTTTTTTATCATTGCGTTCAAAACAAAATCTTTTGAGCAAGTTCCATAAAAATCATCACCAAGGCTTTTTTCTGAAGCCTAAAATACGATTTTAAATGTGTTGATTAATTTTGGTGAATTTTTTTTTCAAAATTCTTTTTCATATTGTTTTTTTTTTCGATTAGTAATTCTTAGCTTTTGATCGAATTTTTATGGATTATTTCTCGGATTTTTATCGACAATTTTGAAAACCAGATGCACGGATTTTGCTAGTATTTTTTAGATAAAATAGCTCCGATTTGTCCGTTTTCGGATAAATGCTGAAGCTTCGGCTTAGCTTTAGGATATAAATACAGTAAGCATCAAGCAAAATGTAATAAAATTTCAAAAAAATACCTGAATCTGAAAACATCAGGACAAAAATTATTAAAAAAAGTGCATCAATTAAAAACATATAACAAAAATGTAACAAAACTATAACTAAAATATGACAGATTTATTGCAAAAATGCAAAAACTTGAAAAAATGTGATAAAAAATGATAAAAATGCAACAAAACCGCCTCAAAAAACAAAACAAAATATTAAAAAAATTGACACAACTTTCAATTAATTCTGTCTGAATTTTGTCATTTTATTGTTGCTTTTTTGTTATATTTTTTTAAAACTTTCATAGGTCGAAATTTGTCATAGTTCCGCCAGCATTTTGTTATTTAATTTTCAAATTTTTTCATGGTTTTTTACTTAATTTTGTTCAGTTTCTCATTATTATAACAAGTTTTTTTTCGCATTAGTCCATATTGATGTAATTTTTCTAGCGTTGACTAATTTTTTTAATATTTTGTCACATTTTTGTAAATTTTTTAAATAAACTTCTATATTTATATATTATATTATTTTATATTTTTTGATATTTGCTACATTGTTGATATATTTTTAAGGAATTTGTCTTATTTTTTTTTTACATTTTTTCATAGTTTTGTCAATTTTTGGTCATATTTTTGTCATTTTTAACGAAAAAAACTGCTGTTTTCACAAAGTTCGTATTTATTTTTGGAAGCTCTTAAATTCCGAACGATTCAGTTTTCTTCAGTAATTCATAGATTAGCTTGCCATACTTGCCCGGATTTTCCAAAACTTGCCCAGATGTTTGATTTTATTCTGTGATGGTCCCTAAGGCCTATTTGGGTTATTCCTCCACCCCAAAATTGATGAAAATTGATGAAAGATCCATTCTGGCCCGATTTTAAAAAAAATGTTTTGTATTTTTATCGAACTTATTGACTTTATTCGCAAAATCACAAACAAAAAACTCTTATTCAGTATTTGTTTGTTTTGTCCAAAAAACTAAACTTTTTGAGAAAAATGTCATCAAAACAATTACGAATTGTTTTAAAATAAGGTTGGCAGATTGCCCGGCTTTATTCGGATTTCATTGAAAAAAAGGCCGGATTTTGGCCGATTCTGTTCCCTTTATTTGGCATATTAACCAAAAAAAAAAAACAAATTGTGATGTAAATTTTTTTTTATACCTCCATAACGAAATTTTTAGAACAAGCTCTAAGCTACAAGCTTTAGCAAAAATAATCTTAATTTTTTTTTTGGAATCCTAAAATTTTTTTGCTGACGGCACACAATACATTCCATTCGCCTTGCAGTATCTTATGAGAAAACAAGAATTTTTCCATAAACTAGAAATGTACGGAATTTTTTTGAATTAGTATCATATTATATGGATCCACATATATAGGCTTTTCTAAATAGTTCAAAAGACATTGGACCTTTCGGAATATAAAAAGCTTGATTCTGATGCAACCAAAAAATGAACCGAACTCATCCGAACTAGAAAGATACAGGTGTTTGAAAACAGCTATTTTTTTTAGTTTTTCCAATCTAACTCGTTTCAGTCTTAATATTTTAATAAAGTGTGTTCGACAAAAACTGTTCAATTTTGAGTGACTCAAAACTCTTTCAAACATACTTTGCTTGAATAAGCTCGGCCTGAAAAGATATAGTTAAGACTGAAAATTTTGAATAAAAAATATTTTTTTTTATTTTTAACCCTTTTAACTTTTTTGGGTTAGCTTCTACGAAGTTGACGTCTTCAACAAAATTGTTACATTTTTTACAATCTAAAAACTTGCCGAAATTATAATTGCACTAAAATGAAAACTACAAAAAAATTATTTTTCTATCGCACTGCTAGGTGATTGAATCATTTTTTTTCAAAAGCTCAATTTAAAGTTTTCAAAAGCTCAATTTAAAGTGCATCAAATGTAGGTAAAATGTCTCGAAGACACTATGGGTCTAAAACTCTCCGTTTTGGCGTAAACAATTTTGATCACCTTTTTACATCGTTTTCCCCTGTGTGCGGCGGCCACCTCGGATTTGGGAGCTTCGACGGCTTTGTGTCCGCCTCGGCCCCTTTATCCTCGTTGGTTGCGGCTTTGCAAAAGAAAAGTATAATTTTTTTTAAATTTCAGTAAGGATTTATTTTCTGGGGAAAGATTCTGGCGAAAAAATTTTAGAGAAATGGCTCATTCTGGTGATTTATTTTCTGGGAAATGTTTCATTCTGGTGAAAAAATGTCTGGGAAATGGTTAATTCTGGGGAAAAGATTTCTGGTAAATGAGGCATTCTGGGAAAAAAGATTCTCCGAAAGAGGATTTCTGGTGATTGAAACTCTGGTAATTTTTTATTCTGTGCAATGGTTTTCGGGAAAATGGAGCACAACCGGCCTGAGAAACAAAAATTTTACAATGATCCGACTGTTTTAACTTTTGCCATTAAAACTGCAATATTTCAAAAACTACGCAACACATATTATGAAATATTGCAGATTGATTGATTAAATATAAAATATGCTTATCTAGAATTTTTGAAAAAGTTCTATTGATGGGATATAAAGTTACGCGAGGTACATTTTTTTTATTTCGACTTTTAGCATTTTTATGGCATTCGCGACTAAAAATCAACGTTGGAGTTATTGAAAACTTCATCCGGTAAACCTGTGTCCGATGTTAACTTTCGGGCTCGAACTCGAGGTACAATATTTTAGGGTCTGATATACTTAAAAGAAATTGAAACGCCATTTTACCAAAACAAGACGTCATAGACAAAATCTGATAAAAAATCGAGTTCAGGAGGTCAAAATCAGTTTTTGAAACACAGGCTTCAAAATCGTGCCTATGTTTATTTTTTATTTCCTAATGTACTAAAACTATATCGTTATCAGTCGAATATTTCCTCGACAACAGGGCAATAGCCCGAGTTGAACATTCGAATGTTTTTTTTTTGTTATTTTAGACCAAACGGCTGAATCAGAAGATTCAGACCAATAAATTGCTGATGTTGCTTTCAGTTCATACTCAAAGTATTAATAAAAAGTTTAAATTGTAGTCCAGTTGCAGTAATTTGGAATTTTATAGTTTGGTTATTTCAATGGATATTGATTGAGACCTTTCTTGAAAGAAAAGTTTTAATAAGCGGAAAGGAACCATTTAATTTTTTTTAAATATTTTCTTATTATATAAAAAAATTGGAAATAATCTGAAAAGAAAAAAAAAGTTTTTCTCAAATTATTTTTTGCGAGATAAAATTTTCATTAAGAAATTGAGAATTTACAAAAAGACATTTATTCTGAAATTATATTATAAATTATTTATTTCCTTCTTAGTAATATACTAAAGAAAATAAATAGTATCAAAGTTTCACCTACAGTTTTGAATTCATAGAAATTTTTAACAAACAGTAATCTCCAAATGTTTGTCTTTTCAAACGTAAAGTTGCAAAATCAGATTCATTTAATTTTTTATGTGAGCCTTCCGCTGAAATAAAGAAGCTCAGGAAAAAGTCGTTGAGACATTAATGATTTTTTTTCCTTTTTTTCTTCTCTCAACAAGGTGTGATTATTTTCAATAGTGGTAATGCGGTCAAAATTCGGTCAATAGCAACATGACGTATTTTTTTCAATTTTGCCTTTAAAAAACCTGAACACCCCTAATTTTGAAGGTGTGTGTGTGTGTGTGTAGAATGTTGCTGCTATTTTGATTTTGGAATTCACTCTTCAGTTGTCAAAATGCCGTCCAAGGAAGAGGAGCAGCGTATCAAAATTTTGCTCGCTCATCGCGAAAATCCGAGCTACTCGCACACAAAGCTGGCAAAATCGCTAAAAGTTGCCAAATCAACCGTCACAAATGTAATTGAAGTGTTTGGGGAACGTTTGTCGACAGCCAGGAAGTCTGGATCGGAGGGAAATCGAAAACCGGAAGCCGCTGAGACGACAAAGAGAGTTGCCGGTAGTTTCAAGCGAAATCCTAACCTCTTTCTCCGAGATGCCGCAAATAAGCTGGGTGTATCGTCTAAAACCGTGCACGTGAAAACGAGCCGGACTATCGACTTACAAGAAGGTAGTGACTCCAAATCACGATGATAAACAAAATACGACGGCCAAAGCGCGATCCCGTAGGCTGTACACGGCGATGCTGACGAAGTTTGACTGCGTGATAATGGACGACGAAACCTACGTCAAAGCCGACTGCAAGCAGCTTCCGGGACAGGAGTTTTATACGGCAAAAGGAAGGGGAAAGATAGCAGATATTTTCAAGCGCATGAAACTGTCAAAATTAGCGAAGAAATATCTGGTTTGGCAAGTCATCTGTACCTGTGGCTTAAAAAGCAGCATTTTCATAGCTTCCGGGACTGTCAACCAAGAAATTTACATGAAAGAGTGTTTGAATAAACGTCCGCTGCCTTTCCTGAAGAAACACGGTTGTTCCGTACTGTTTTGGCCGAATTTGGCATCTTGCCATTTGGTAAAAAGGCCATGCAGTGGTACGCCAAGTATCAACCAAGTAGGCTCACAAACACAACATAGTGGTACGCCGCCACCAACGTGCAGGTGGTTCCCAAGGACGAGAATCCTCCCAACACGCCAGAGCTCCGTCCAATTGAGAAATACAGGGCTATTGTCAAGCGGAACCTAAAAAAGACCAAAAAACTGCTGGTCAAAATTTGGTCAAGGGAAAACGCGTGTAAATCGGTGAAATCGTTTATTTAAAAAATCAAATAAAATTTCTTTTTCAAGTTTAATTAATATAAAATTCAGGAAAAATATTCAGTTAGGCTTCCGCTTTTCCAAATCCGAATTGCCAGGCCTCACGCTTAAGCCCTGCCATCAGATTTTGTACAGCCACCTTGTCCACCTTCTTCGCCGCAGAAAGCCAGTTTGCATTGAACTGTTGCTCGTCCTTAGCAGCTTTTTCGGTCTTCTTTAGATTCCGCTTGACAATAGCCCAGTATTTCTCAATTGGGCGGAGCTCTGGCGTGTTGGGAGGGTCTTGTCCTTGGGAACCACCTGCACGTTGTTGGCGGCGTACCACTCCATGGCCTTTTCACCGTAATGGCAAGATGTCAAATCTGGCCAAAACAGTACTGAAGAGTGAATTCCAAAATCAAAACAGGAGCAACATTCTACACACAAACACACACCTTCAAAATTAGGGGTGTTCAGGTTTTTTAAATGCAAAATTGAAAGAAATACGTCAAGTTTATATTGACCAAATTTTGACCGTTTCACTTTAGTATTGAAATATTTTGGGTTTGAACAGTTGGCTTTTTTAAATTACCTCACTTTAGGGAGACTCTCTACTTAGATGTATCTTAGTGAACACTAACTGCGGCAATCGTAGCCAACACCTAGAAAACGAGGAAACATAATTTTCGCTGTTAAACAATACAATCTAGGAACTTATCATACAGCCATTCATCCGAAAACCCAGCCACCACAATCTAATCGTTTTTCCCAGAGCACCAACCCAAATCGCTGAACCATTTTCATTCTTCTTCGCTCCCCACAACAGACAGAAGCCAGCCAACATTTGGCTTCGAATTTATGCTAAACGACTTCTAAGCCTTCCAAACTGCCTTCTCGAAATCGGACCCACCACACGGCCGCCAGTAGGTTAGCTACCGTTTGCGATTGAACCGATTTTCGAATGTTTTCCCACATGGAAAAGTCGACCACAGTGGTGAGAGGAACCAAGCAGAAAAAAAAATTAAAGATAAAAAAGAACCCATCCATTTGGCGGGCCTTGATCCATAAAGTGGCGAGAAACAGCTACAGATAGTGTGGTCCAGAGAGTCAGAAAGATCCAAAAACGAATGAATAGCAAAGCAACGACATCAATCAGACTGATTTATTCGGTTTATACCCGGCGCGCTACATCGCTGAGGGGAGAATTTATCTGTAGAACTCTCCGGTTAAGCAGGATAGTTGAGTTTGGGGATAAAGTAGCAAAAAATGGCTGCATAAAAGGGGCTTTTGTTGGTCCCCGAATCATCGCAGGGCATCGTGCCTTTTCGACACGGGATGAACGGGTGTGGATTCATAATTTTTTTTTTCTCATCCCTCTTAACTCTCCCTTTCTTAGCCATACATACAAATGAATAAAAGAATACTAAAATGGCAGCTTTCACTAGTATTCGTAGTATGTAAAAATAGTGGCTGAAGAGGGTTGAAAAACTTGCTCGTTTGTGCTTTTGGAGATAGATTGCTTGCTAAACGATGTGGTTCAACATCGCATTTGTCGAAGCTGCTGTTGTTAATGCTGACGAAAGTTTTCCCTCTTTGTACATCCTTTTAACCTTTTTTTTCTCATATTTTTTTTCGTTTCCAAACATGCTGCCTCCATTTTTCTGACGAGAGTGGAATTGGGTGCAGAAATTCGAAGACTGTTTCTGCTGCTTCTACTGATAAAGATCTACTACGTGATATGGGTTTGGGAGTCTGATGTAAGGTTTTTATTCTCCTTTCTCATGTGTGTTGTGTACTCTTTTATTTTGCTTCAAGTACATGCTTATTTTGTTTCCCATCATTGTCGTCAGCCATCGGACGTCTAGGGGGAATAGAGCAACACCAGAAAAGAAAAAATAAACAATAGAGTTGACAAGTTGAACTTTACAACTGGAAAACATGACGTCTCATGTTTTCCATTTTCGAACCAGACAACCTAAATTGAGCAGTAGAGGGAAAAAGGACCAGATAAATAGTTGCCTTGAGCCATTTAGCTGGGTGCGTTTGATAGAGCCGTTACTTGTACAACATTGATTGATGTCTGGCACATTTATTAAAGAAACTGAATCATTATTAAAGAATATAAGAAGTTCAAAGTTTTCTTAGAAATAATTTAAAAAAAATATAGTAGAAAACAGCTTTTTTATGACAAAAGGGTAACAGGGAGAACTCGAATTCTGAAAGATTTGCTGAATAATCATATAGTTATGATTGCTTAAACACTGTGAACAGAATATCATCACCAATTAGACTGTTTAGTGTGCTGAAGTTTATTTTAAATGTAAAATAAGCGCTGATTCCTAAAATGAAATTAGAAAAAATCTTGCTAGAACAATTCTAGAGTAATACTCTAAACATGAAATGTTGTTTGAGTAATAATATTATTTGTACAGAAATCCAAATATCTTGGGCTACATAACATCAATGTCTATTTCCTCCCTCCCCCATCATTATATTTAGACTAGCTGACCCGGTGTGTTTTGCTACACCTTCCAAAAATAAATGGGAATTATTTAAATTTAGATATTTGTTAATCATATTTCAATATAATTCAAAATCAACCGCTTTAAATGTAGAGCAGCAACCGGAGTTTGGAACTGCATTACAAAGATGGTTTTATTAAGTTTTCTGAAACTTGATCTCTTGATTAGTATAGATTCCCCACCTTTCCCCCTTTTTATGCGGGAAGGTCTCACGAAGTACTAAAGACGCATTTTTAGTGTCTAAATAGTGTCACATTTAGCTCAATTTGTCTGAAAAGTTTCCGAGATTTAAAAAAGGGTCCAAATTATTTGTACGCAAAAAACCTTTTTTACTAGATATAGCCTGATTGCTTGATTGAAGTACTCGATATGTACCAAAAAACATGTATGGAAGCTCTCCTTTCCCCTCCCCATCCACACTTGCTGGAAAGAGGTATATTGATCTCATTTTTCGTATAAAATTTGATTTGGTTCCATATTGGTTGATAAGTTTTTAAGCAATACAACCACATTTATATGTAGCTCCCTTCGTCCCTCCCCTATCCACACTTCAAGGCAGATGGTTCAACATATGTATCTCTTTCCAGGTCAAATTTAATTCTATTTTCTTAAATACTTCACCAGTTATACCAACAAAATTGTATTGGAGCTCTCTACTTTATCTGTATTCCCTGGAAAAAGGGTTGCTTTCAAATATATAACAGAACAATTTTCCATAACTAAATAACTTCCCATGTCATATGTTATTCCATTTATAAGTTAAGATCATGGTTTATGCAAAACAATTGTATAGGATCTCCCTTCTTCCCTAACTTTATACCCAATTCAAGAAGAAAGGAGTCTCTAATAAGCATATAATCTTAACTCGAATCCAAATACCTTGCCATGCCAAATTTGATACCATTTGCTCGATTAGTTCTCGAATTGTAAAGGAGCCTCCTTCTCCCCTTCCTATCAGCCCACTAGTAGCAGGCAGTAGTAAAAAATCTCCATGGAAACACTCCTCGGCCTCAACTACCCTCCCACGCCAAATTTGGTACCATTTGCTGGATAAGTTCTCGAGTAGTGTAATTATATAGAAGCGCCTTCCCTCCCTCAAAAATTTTCAGTTCCAGTTATGCTGAAAATTGTAAGGTAGCTCCTCCCCCTTCCTATCTCTCCACTGAGAGAAGGGGAGGATAACAAATAGAATCATTTCTCGTATTCCAATACCGTCCCGTGCCAAATTTGGTTCCATTTACTTGATTAGTCTTCAAATTAAATGTAAAAAATTGCAAAGTTGCCCCCTTCCCCCTTTCCTATTTTCTTACTGGAAGGAGGAGGGGTACCGAATATTCAAAGAAACATTCCCTGTACCCGAATACCCGCATATTCCAAATTTGCTTGATTTTTCTTGATAGGTCCTCGAGCTACGCAAAAATATGCTTTTATTTGAGAGACCCCCTCCCTCTTTTCAGTAACGAAAAGGGGTCTGAACTCATAATAAAAAGTAACTTAATTTCAAAATAAGCAAAAGTTTTGCTCTTTTGCCCCAAAATCGTCCTGAATGCCTGACCGTGTGGAAACACGAAGTTGGAAGTATGGTATGCTTAAGGTTGAAGATCATTTTGCTTTTTTAACAACTATTTTGAAGATATCTTAGGGGGAATTGGGGCATTTTCCCCGGGTCTCCGGCTCAGGTGGACACCCCGAGGAATAAGAAGTTTTAACATTATTCTAATCATACTACTTCAATTTATACAAATCCATGAAAAGAAATCAAAACTAGAAAATCAGAATGAAAACTTTAAATATAACAACTTGAAAAAGGTGCTCCCGTGAAATAATAATTAGAATAGTTTTTTCTCTTTCAAAAATTAAAGGGGCCCCCTTAAGTAAGCAATGAAGATGTTCTTCCGCATTTTGCGGTCTGACAGTATCAAAATCTTGGTATCGAATTTCAAAATTTTCAACCCAAAATCTGGAACAAAATAATATGAACCTAATGATGTCATTATTCAAAAAAAAAATTTTAGAAGAAAATGAATAAAATTACCCACATTTTTTATCGAAACATGGCAGTTAGGATATTCATCAAAACATTTCCTTGTTTTTCCTAGACAATACTGAAGGCTTTCCAGTCAGAATTACGCACACCTCCCTTTCAAATAAACAAATTGAACAAAGAGATCAGAGACACTTATCTCATAAAAAACGCTGAAATTCACCCACATCTTTATAGGATTTGCATAACCAAAAAAGTTTTCTTTTTTAGAGCGACTAATCAAGCACAAATAACAACACTAGCATCGGCGTGACGTTAAAATACTTACGTCGATTACTACGAGTGTTTTTAAAATCCAAATGACGATTTTAAACACTACACAGCTAAAATATGCAGTTCAATGGCATTTTCATTGAATGAATACCTGAATACCATAACATAAACCATAAAAAATATCATGAACAAAGACGCTCTAGGCTTTTGAACGAAAATTAAGGCCCTGGAAATGGTTTCGGAATGGTTTCTAAAAAAGCGTGATAAAATCGAAACAATAACCC
Source organism: Uranotaenia lowii (assembly GCF_029784155.1). Taxonomy (NCBI): domain Eukaryota; kingdom Metazoa; phylum Arthropoda; class Insecta; order Diptera; family Culicidae; genus Uranotaenia; species Uranotaenia lowii. Next base: position 335,749,250 of record NC_073693.1, read on the forward strand.
TGATAAAATCAAGCGTGAATTTGGCGAGTATTGATAAAATCGAACAATGATAAAATCGAGAAACTACTGTACTTAATTAAACTTATAGTCATTATGATAAACATTTCCAAATTTTGCCCGCGCATTATCTGGGTTAATACCGCGTATTATTATGACTTTTCACTTTTGAATAATTTTTATTGAAATTTCCGTTGGTGTATATATGCATTCGAAAAACTTTCTTTCTTTCTATTTTTGAAAATATAAAATCTATAAAAAAAAATCTGCAGCTGCTTAAATTGGACCAATCAACAGTACTCAGTTTTTTTTTATTGAACTTTCATCAGAATATCTGTCTTGGACTAGAAATTCGTAGAGAAATATTTTCAACAGATTCAACCAAAATTTGATCATCTACTGAAGAAAATATCCTAAATTCAGCATATCATTTTCTAAATTATCGTTTTCAAATTATCATGAAACCGATGAGTTGCTAATACCATTAAGTGATTTTCTAAACATGAAAATTTCTATGTTTTTAATCTGTTCTTTTTTTCAGATTCAACCCATTGAGATTTTCAAGTTTTATGTTATTTCTTCAGCTACAAAAGTTTTGTTTCGTTTTTTTCATTTTGAATTTTGAAAACTCAAGATCTTTGTTTAAGATTCTTTACTCATTTGAATTCTTTATCTGACTTTTTTGAATGATTACTTATTCTGTATTTTAAACATTCAATCTCTATTCTGAATATATTTTCAATCGATCATTTTTGCACTTATACCCCTTTGGCTTTGAGGGCATCTTATGAAGCTTTTGTCAAATTTAGAGAATTAAATTGATTACATTTTTTTATCTGATGAGAATTACATGGATGCACATCTCATGTAGAGTGTCCTACCCGGGATTTCCCAGTCGAGAATTCCCGGGAATTAGAAAAATTTGGGAATTCCAGAATCCCGGGAAACGCTTAAAAAATTCCGGGAAACGCTTAAAAAATCCCGGGAATTCCCGAAGTCAGTAAAATGTTCTAAATAACTACAAATTTTTCCGATCTAAGTTGGAAAAATTAATCATATTGAGCAAGAAAAATGATAGTTCTACTACTGACCATACTGACTGGACACTCGATTTCGTCGGTCGGATAATTTTTCCAACAGTGCGCAATATCGATTCCAGAGTGCGCATCGATCGATTTGAAAAATGCTATCCCAGTTAGAAAGTGCCATCCAACTTTAAAAAAAGGCGATTTCTTCGATAAAATCGGGCTAAATAGGTTAATTTTTTCGTCGGTTTTGCGAGCCTACAAACTTTGACAAAAAATAGCCTGAAAATGGTTAAATTTGTGTTTCAAGTGTCATGTCAGTGTGATCAGTGACCTTGATGGCTTAGTCTTAAATATTTTTTTTCTTAAATCTGGTTAACACAAGGAATTTGATAAAACATGTTTTTCCTATCGAAAACTTAGTGTAATAGTGAAAAACGCTAAATAATCTATAAAACAAATAATGAAATGCTACGGAAAGAATCTGAATGTTCTATTTTGCAACACTCATCATTTAGAACCTCCGTTTCGGATAATGTTTGCAGTAGCAAAATCATCAGCAATAAAATGATATATTTTATGAATAACCTAAAGTCAAGCTAACTAAGTTCTACGCATAGTGAGAAATCGTTCTCAATTATTTCAAATTTTTGCAGCTAGAACTCGACAGGTTTTCAGTTAAAGTACTTTGTTTTTGGGTCTTTGGTGTGCCTATCGAATTTTTGACGCATTAAAAAAGTTTGAAATATTTTGCAATACTAGGTACCACTTTAAATTTAATAATACCATATTGATAAGAATTCATACGCAGTAGAGGATTAAGATCTCCATGTTGAAATCTTCAATTTCAATTTTCCCGGGATCCCAGGAATTCTCGGGAAAAGGATCGTCAGATTTCCCGATTCCCGGGAACGCTAAAATGGCCGGGAAATGGACACTCTAATCTCATGATAACGTTTTTTGTGATTCAAAGATTTAAAAAATTGTGATTCAAAGATTAAAAAATTAAAAAAACAAATTTGATGTGATTCCTGCTTTGGCTCTGATTGTAACTTTATTTATTTTTCAATTTGACATTGAATCTCGAAACATGATTTAATATTATGATTTGGATTTGAGGCACTGAGTTGAGGTTCTGAATATAACCTGATTTTAAGTTTTTAATTCTTCAACTCTTATGTTTGTATCTCGATAAAATTTGAACACAATAATTTAGTTTAATTTTTTGAAATTTAAATTCTATGATTCAAATGTTCATGATACTTCATAATTGTTATTAGGTAAATATTTCTCAAAAAAACACGAACTCGACAATCAATGATGACATTAGAAACATATAAAATAACTAGCAGGTAATTTTTCTAAATCAGATAATTTTAGTTGTAGTATTTAAAAAAAATGAGAATTAAATTTTGCATTTTGCAGCTGAAATCAGAGCTTTTATTTTTGAGAAATTTCCAAAGTCTTCGGCAATGTTTGCACGTGATTAATTACCAATTTTTACTTGAAGATACCTGAAACTATTTTCTACGCAGGCAAAATGGCTATTTGAAGACAGTATACTGGACTCATCTTCAGTGCCTTTGCACGTTTTAAATATTTTGTATTCTCTGGGACAGAATTTAAAAAAAAAAAAACGAATCAAAGCGGCCCCCGATGGCTTAATCCGGCCCTGATAAAGATGATTTGTTTTTAGATCATTATTAAAACCATTCACTTTAAATTTTCAATGATCATAAATTGCTAGTGAAATATTCAAAGAGACTTGCGACACCAAACAGTGCTACTTATATTTTAGAGGTTTCCTTCACAGATGTAGTGATATTCTTTAAAATTTAAAATTTGGCCGCTTTTGAATCAGCTAGCTTTATCATGTTAGACTCACACTTGTAGTCACTCTTGAAGAGTTTTTTTTTTGTCTTTATTAGAGAGACTTGTTGCCTTCGCTTACCCACATGGAAGGTGTTCCTTCAAAGATCATTAGTAACATGCAGGAGCCATCTCGAATGCCCTAGGCGATGCGCAGTGATTTCAAACGCAAAACATTTGGTTAGATTAAAATCTTACTAAAACATTTTTTTTACTTTAACTAACATCTACTATTTTTAAGGAAATTTTTTATATAATTCGACATTTTGTCAAACTCTATATTCTGATCCCAAGAGCACAAAATTAGCACAAAAAGCAACAAAAAAATCTTAAATCATTGTATGTACTCCAAGCAGTAGAAAAAGAATCCTAAACTATCTCTTGGTTATTTGTATACTGAAGTGATAAGGGGCTGTTCACTAATTACGTAAGCACAATTTTGGAAATTTTCATATATATATTTTCAAAATTACATATATTTTCAAAATATTATTCTATACTACTACAATTGAGGCAAAAATGTTTAACGACAATCACGTTGTCAACTTTCTTAAAAGCTCAGACTCATTCGGCGGTAAGCGATCAAGTTTTAGGATTTTTTTGGTAAATCGTTTGTAAAATTTAGACTTGGTAGTGTCTATCACTGAAAAAAAACTATCCAGAAATTCATTATTAAGAGCA